>NW_024884767.1:9345588-9421126 GCF_019232065.1 Centrocercus urophasianus | reverse complement strand
TTTTTTTTTTTTTCTTTTTCCCCTTCCCCCTCTTCGTTTCACTATTTATTCTTTTTTTCTTTTTCCTCCTTTTCCTTTTTTCTTCCCTCTCTTCTCACATTCCCCTAAGGAGCAAAATCTCAGAGCCCGCCTGCTCTCACTGCTGCCAGATCTCCAGCCGCACCAGCCGCCCCAGGGAGGCAGCGCTGGGACTCCGTCCCGTAGCTGGGACCCTTAGTCTGCATCCTGAACTGTTGATTTTGCTTCTATCTCCGTGTAACTTGTCAGTATAACAAATAGGCACTCTTGCTGCACTGATAGGCTCTTCTAATCATCCAAATTCTTGAATTGAAGATTTAGTGCAAAACCCAGCAAGTTAGTACCATTGTGCTTTTTGCGTAAAACAAGGGTTCAGGCAAATTCACCAAAGATACAAAGTTTTACAGCATGGAACTTGGACAGATACACTCTTGCACAAACATCCTCACAAGGTGTTGTTATCTTAAGCCTTGCTGCAGTGTGCTGGAGCTGTGCTTCTCAGTGTGAGCATGTGGAGTGGTAATGATCTTGAACTTTACACAAGCTCGCTTAAGCTGCTAACTTCTCATGCAGGCGCATTATTTTGATGCCATAAACAACATAATGGGGCTCCCACAGGGTGCCGGTTAGTACATTGTCAAGCAGAGCACATTTATGTGCTGTTGAAGTGATTTGGGTGTGTAATAGGTAACTGCTTTTGCATCTTCAGTCACCATCAAAGCCATTAAAGGGCCATTAAAACAGGGAGAGAAAGTCAAATACAATATTTCTAATGAAGATGCTTGCTGCATACCCAGAGTTGGAAACAGTTGTAATATACTGCTGATAGTCATCCAAGCCATTCTGGTTTAGCTGGTAGTAAGGAATCTCTTTTATTCTAAGAGCTTTTTCATCAGTCATATCCTCAGTTGATGTGCATTAGCAGATGTTGCCATTTTAACACTAGTTGTATGTCTGACCTAGCTCTCTTAACTTTACAGACTGGGAATTTGGTGTGCAATGGGTGGTTTGGGAGTATGCCTTTGGTATGAGAGGAGGTGAGGCAAAACCAGGTAGGAATCCCTATGCAAATACCTCTGTTCAATTATAGCGTTGGTTTGCTATAGAAAAGAGTGTAAGAAATTCCTCTGTGGTAGTGGTGAAGTTGAAAACAATTCCAAGTATGCTATGCATTGCTCTCTTCTAAACTTGGTGTAAATAAAAAAAAAAAAAAAAAGTAAAATAAAATCAGGACTTCTTGATAGATAAAGAAAGAAAATTCTTGTTGTACCACTTGCCTGAGTGAAGGAGGTCCTCTTGTGCTGCTGGTGCCAAGCACATTACCTGGCTTACTGTCGCCATTCCTAAACGATCAGGTTGGCAGGAATGGCATTGAGGATCCTCACGAACACAGCTGATACCTTATCTTCCTCTTCCTTCCTGGAAGGCTGCTGAAACTAGGGGAGCAACAATTTCTTTGCTGTTGTCAAACTGGGTGGCTACAAGACGTGGGTGTAGTTCAGAGTGTTTCCCTTTCCTACTTTGTCCCAGGAATGGTCCTTCTATTGCCCACATTTCCAGGAAAGTTTTGCCTTTGGTTTTGCAGTTTGGAATTAAGAGACAGTTTGGGCTTTGATTCCTGCGGGATGAAGAGGCAGCTGTCTTTGGGAGGGTTGTGGCTGGTGCCACAGAGCATCTATGCAGGCAAATGGTTATCTTGATGAATATGCTTCTGGTCCAAGTGCCAGGAACTCCAGTACTGAGGCTGGTGGCTGTGGCAACTGGAATTGTGGCTGTCAGCATGCAGGAAGGATCCTTTGGCTATGGCTGTGAATAGTACTTGTGTGCGGCATGGGTGGTGGCCTGAAATGATTTCTGCTCTGTAGAGATACAGGCTGGCAGGCCCTGGAGCTATAATGGATGTTTTAAGTCACTCCTCATTTTGTTTTTTGGAGTTCCTCTGTTGTAAGGGTTCTGAGTGAGCAAGTGACTTGGGTTCTTGTGAAAGCAGTCTTGGCTACACTAGGTAGAGTGAAAGAAGTAAAAGGAAGGGAGGGAGGAGTCAACATCTGGGGCATAATGGTAGATGGGTCTTTGGAGTACCTGGTAGCAATCTGCTATACTGCTGTTTGCTCTACCTGAGGTTGGGGAAGCCCATGGCTGGCCAAAGGTTGAAGGTCAGCCAGTCACATACTGAAGCATCCCACTACATGCTGGCCCTGTGGCAGTGAGAGCAGCAGTGAGTCTAGTGGGACCTCCTCACTGTGGCTTGCAGACCATATTGGAATAGTTGAGAGAGGCATGTTCCAAGGATGTCCAGCCAGACTTCATTCTCTCTGAACGTTCTGGTTAGGCTTATTGGTGATCAAACAGCTCCTCCAAGCCATTTGTGTATGAAGCATCGAGGATGCAGCCAGACCAAGGTAAATCTTGAGCAGTTTGTGTCTTAAGTATTTAAATCTCATTCTGGGAGAATTTCTGTGTTCTGGGGCCTATGGTAGCAGAGATTATTTCCAGTCTTTTTCTCCTATTTGCATTGGGATGAGGCTGAGTGGTGGGTGTAGATATAGCATGCTTCAGTGGGATGAAAAAAACTATTTCAGAGCAATGATAAGTTCCAGTCTGATACTTTTAGCCTGGCCATACATGTCACATTTCTCTCAGGAGTGACACTGTTTGAAGTATGCTCTTGCAGGATGTTCCCAGATGCTTTTTGTGACCGTGTCCCCTCCTTGGTCAGAGGCTCCTCTTGCTGTGATACCAACTCCTGCAAGAGACCACGTGTTCTTGAGATGCTTTTGCTTCTGGGTCTTTGTGTTCTGTGTCACAGCAACAAGAGAGATGGGTCATGGATGGACTTAAGTGCAGGGTGGAGCGGAGTTTATTCCAGGTGAGGGTAGGTTGCTATGGGGTTGTATCAGAGGAATTGTCTAGCCCTCGAAGCTTGAATTGCTGCTGAGTTGACTGTACTTCCTGGATGCTGTAAGCAAACAAACCTGCTGGGGCACAGGATCAAGCTGTCCATCAGTGGAGCTCTGTGTTACTAGCTCCATCAAGCACCTTGGACACCAGCTGCAGCTGCTGGAAATACGCAGTACTTGCCATGGCTTATTTTGCAAAACTATACTGGAGAAAAGTGTTTTCAATGCCACGAAGGGTGGGATTAGCCTAAGAAAGCCAGTCTGGAGCAAGCTCTTGGGCCTGGGCTGTCAAAGCAGAAGCAAGCTGGTAGCAGTCACAACTTGAGAACTTCATATTAAAGCCACAGCAATTTTTTTGACACTTGGTAAAAGAACTGAACAAGAAGGTGCTGTCATGAGTGAGCAACACAGTAGTGTGGAGCGCTAAGAAAACAGCCCAAATGGCAGAGATTAAATAATGAAAGCCTCCCTTTGTGGAGGAGCAGTGAATGTGGTGTGCTCTCCCTTCTTAGCATGAAGTGGCATAGTGAAAGAAGTGGCTTATTTCCAAATTGTACCCATTTTTTTTTACAACAGTTTTCGAACAGGAAGTGTCACTAATAACTGCGTCTTCCAGGCTGGGCAAAGGCCAAACGCAATGGCAAGATGCACTTAAGCCTGGAATATGGCTGTGTTTCAGCCTTTGCAGAAGAACCATTAACAAGGAAGGAACTTTTGTCAGAAGATAACAAATTCTACTCTCAATGAGTTCTGGTTTTCATCAGCTTTCTTGTGTGTGAAGTGCCTGTAGCCTAATGGAAAAGAAAGACGAGATGTGTATCAGCTTCTCCACCAGTGGGACAGTTGTGCCAGCTGGCCCACTTTATGCTGCTTGCAGGGAATGTGTAGCCTTTGGTGTCTTGCATCTTTCTGCCATGGCTGGAATGGCCTGGCGGCTTCTGGCCATCTGTGGGGTCACAGCTACAGGAGGGTGCCTGTTGCCCTTGCTGGCACTCCCTGACTCATACTTCCTTAGCAAGCACTCTGCTCTTGCAAAAACATCTTTTCAGTCTCAAAGCCAGAGGCTCACATACATTTCATTGGTGTGACCTCCAGCTTCTGCCTCAGTTCTGCAAGGGGAAGATGGATCAGCTCAAACTTCAGTCAGATTTCTGATCTGAGTAACTTCTGTTAAGTCTAATTAAAACTCTGAAAGAACAGTGGAGGTCAATGCTGTAAAATAAATACAAATATGTGATATGAAATAATCATGCAGAGTCAAACAGCTTTGGCTATGTTAGAGGCAGATATATACACATTTTTACATGCTCTGATGCTGCATTGCAGCTTTACAGCTTGTCTTTCTGCGGAGGAAATGCAGGTTTTTACACCTTTGCAAATGTAACTTCTTCCAGTAGCTCTTCTGAAGAACGTTTAGCTTTTTGTTATTTTTTTCCCCCACTATTGAGTTTCCTGATCTTGAGATGCAAAGAATATTTTAGTCACTCTGAGCTGTCTTAGACCAACCATGTTTGTAACACTGATTTGAGAAAGGAAGATGGTCTCTCTTGATAAACCCTCTTTCTTTACTTCCATCAGTAAACCAGAATTTTTTAGTTCGGTGTAAGAGGAAAATAGGTGCAGCGCTTGACTTCTGCTAGTTCTCAGTCTCAGCAGGTGTTGCCTAGGTTTTGGAAAAAAATTAGTTGTTTAAAGATACAGATGTAACTTCTGGTATCCTCATGAGGAGCCCTATTTTAGCTTCTATAGGGCTGAAATTCATGTGGGCGGACTTGTAGTCTATCTAAACATTGTTCTGCCTCCTGAGATATCTAAATATCATGGAAGTGCAATACCTGCTGAACAGAAGCAGTCTGTCAGTTTGCTAAATATACTCAGAACAGATTGAAGAAAAAAAGTAAACGCAAGATTTCTAGTATATGCACTGATGAATTCTCCGAATAAAAATGCTGGCTTTGTGCAGTTTTCCTTAAATCAGGCCTCTATCCTAATGCTGTCTGATATGATGAAGGTGAAATACTTGCCTTGTGACTTCTGATTATTTAGATCTTTTTGCTCTGTTTTCTAAGAAGATGGTTCTTTGTACAGCATACCTCTCAGTGAGCTTGCTTTGACTTGACCTGCACACATACTGTAGAAATAATACATAGATGTCCAGAGGTCCTTACAGCATGCATCAAAAAATCACTGACTTGGCAAATGGAAAATGCTGAGTGACCTTTAAAGGTAAAGTGTAATCATAAAGACTTTAAATTAAAATGCTGTGCACATTCACACAGTTACAGCTCAGACAGTGTCAGCCTTTGCATATTAAAAAGCATTTAATTCAGAATAGCAGCTGACTGCTTCCTTACAGCTTCAACCAAACAACAAAGCAAGCATTTCTTTAAGAGGAGAAAAACTGACATACAGGTGTAGAGCAAGATTAACAGACTGAAAACAAAATCTACCTGCAGCTGTTTGATTCTGCTGGTACAGAATGCATTTTTAGTTACCGTTTCCATGGCTTTTCTAAGAGGAGACTCTTGTGCCTAGTTTCTGAATTGAGCCTCTCATCAGACACTGAACTTTTGTGAAGTCTGCCTTTGAGGAGGGAGAACAGCCTTGATAGTATCTGCCCTCTCTTAGTTTTTCTCTCTTCAGCCTGAACGCTTCCCAGGAGGCAGTTCCTGGTAAACAAATTCTGCCATGTCCTGAGCGCAATGAGAAGCCTGCAAAGCCCTGATTCCTTTCGGCACATTCCTGGGGAGCGGGCACAGGGTGTGTGCCTGGGAGAGCCTTGCAGTGGGGATGAAAGAGCAGAGCCACCAGCCTCAGTGCTGAGCCTAAGGCCTGCCTTGTACCGGGACACGATGAAGCCTGATAAGCAGGTAAGAGTGCTTGTTGATGATGACTGGGCCCTCAGTCAGCCCAGGAGCCTGTAGGTGGTTGTGGACGTCAGCAGGTGCCTGGAAAGTGTTTGTCTTGAGGTTTCATGAGGAGAATGTGATGGTCTCTACCTATGTGGAGGACGTGTATCCCTTAAGTTTATTTGGCCTCTTATTCTGCTCCTGCAGGCTTCTGGCTTCCGTGACACTGCTTTGAAGGGAACACTGTGGTTTGAGCACAGACTGTTTGAGGAACCATCTCCTCCTGCTTGGTTCAGTGCTGACTCTTTAATACCTTCTTTTGATGTCTTCTGGATGATGTATTAAAAGAGGTGGTGAATCACTTTTCATAGGCTTTCTAGACCCCCTGTGAGTGCGTGCGTCTCTGCCATGCATTTCCAGCCAGTTCTTTCCTTTAGTTGAAAAGCTGTACCTGATTCAGTCATCCCTTTATATAATCCAAAATGCTGGAGAATGATTATATGGATTGCCTTCACATTAGTCCTGTTCTTTCTCCCAGACCTCCTGGCTCTTCACAGACCTCACTGTAACTCCCCTGCACCTTTGCTAATGTTGATATTGGTTGCTTCAGGTGAGATTAAGCCTTGCAGACCTGCTCTTTTCAGCCTTAATCTATTTACTATTGCTTTAATTTAAAAGTTGCGAACACACATATTAGCATGTAGGAGTGTGTGTGAGGAAAACAGAACATGGTGTACGAGGTCGTACAAAAATAAAAACTACAAACCATCTCAGTAGTCTTTTTATGAGCACCAGTGTTCTCTCAGTTCCCTCTCTGCTGCCAATGCATTGGCTTTCAGAAGCTAGCGTGTTTATTTTAGCTCCAGCTTTCCCTATTTCATCCTGTTACTTTGGAAAGTGACTTAAGAAAAGCTCAACAGAAATAGGCTTTTCAGAACAATTAGCACAACCTGTCAGAAGCACTAAGGCTTGCTGAGTTCACACCCACACAGGAATTCTAAATGTGCTTAAAAACCAAGGGGTGACCATTAGTGGTGCCGGGTGGTTGGATGGTTTGTCCATCCATGGCAGCAGAGGCAGAGCTCTCATTGCTGTGGAGATTTGACCATGGAATGGCAGCTTGATGTGGACACTGTTGGGAACCTGCTGAAGAAGGCAGCACATCTATCAAAACCTGTCCATCATTCTTGCCTCTCTCTTATGTATTTCTTTTTATTAGCAGTTCCTTTTCGAATTACTGTGTTTCAGTGAATCTCTGAGGGAGATTCTTGGCTGTGGAAGAGAACACTGACACAGATATTTAAATTGCTCCTGAAAGCACAAGCTCACCAGATCAGGGTATGTGATAGGCTGCTGAAAGGCATTTTGTATCTTGCCAGAGATGCTGGTGAAGAAGTGAGGATTCTGGGCTGAGGAGTGGTCTGTGTGTGCGGCTGTGAAGTCATTCACAGCTGATGCTGGATGTACTTAATTCCCTCCAGCCTCACAGCAAAGAGGAAGATGGTAAACTTTGCCGGGTAGAGCACTGCACATAAGAGAGTAAAGAACTGTGGCTACATGCCTGTGGCACACTGTAGCTGTAAACCCCTCATCCTAACTGCTCTTTCCCTCTTGGACCTCCAGAAGAACTAGAGTCAAGTAAGCCTAAGAACTGAAATCACCTTTCTTCCTCTGAATGGGGTGGCAGAGTTTTATTAACAAACCTTATAGGGAATCTTATGAGGGACTTTCACTTCTCTATCCTGGTGCAGTCCTTAATGAGAGGTCCCCTTCCTCCTGAGGTATTTTTAATGTGACTGGTCTCCTGCTGTCTGTCTTACTCACGCTCCCTGAAGAATCAAACTTGTTCACTCCTCCCATTCTGATTTTCCTAAGCGCCATGTTGTCAGGTCTCTTCTATGAAGTCACTGTGGTCTGTCTCACAGCGTCTGGCCTGTTGGGCCAGAGACAAATGCAGCCTCTTCAGCTCCCAACTGAGAACCATGACCCAAAGGATTAGGCTTGATCAAATGTGATCAAATATGCAGAAAGTACTGCTAGAGAGGTGGGTGAATGGGCAGGGACTTGCTGCTCTTCTGCCTAGAGCTCAGTCTGGACTGAAAAACAGTGTGTTTGAGGCTTATGAGAAGTGTATGTACAGCTGGACTGATCCCAGCTGGACTGGGATTGATGCTTTGAGTGTCAACTTCTGTGGCAGTGACAATCACCAAATGCATCAAAGGTGGTGGTTAAAGCCCTCTAAGGGAAGCAATTAAGAAATGAGCTGACCGGGATGCAGATTTCTTTGCTCTTGAGCTGAAGGAGAAGGCTTAAGCAGGAGTTTTATATCCCTTCCAATCTTGCTTGCTTTTAATCCTTGCTAATGCAGCCTGGAAGGCTCCATGAACATTTGCCCAGCCCTTCTCTGAGCTCCTGGTTTCAGGGGCATTATGACTTCAGCAAGATTTAGGTGAGTGACAGAGTGAAGAAAGGAAAGGAGAGCTAATTCTTTTCTCTTGATTTTCTGCTTTAACTCTTCATTCTGTTGTCTCTAAGGAAGAAGCACAGTAAAGCAGTAGTCTTAAAACCAGCTCATACCTCATAGCATTCTCATTCTCTCCCTCTTCTTTCTCTAATATCTCTTGTTTAGATGAAATAATATAACCTTGTTGCTAAGCCTGGGTCTGGAGGCTGTGAACTGCTTTAGGTTATCCCTTTCAGGTGGCAAGATGAAGGTCTTACAGACCCTACTTGGACATCTAACTGTGAAAAGTTGTCCTGTACACTGAAAAATCATTCAGTTCTACTAGTTATTGGGTAGTGAAGAGAGCATCGCGAGCCAAACTGTGCACAGTGCTCTTTACGATAAGGTATGGGCAAATATAAGCCCTTGAAAAATGTGTTTGCTGGCAGGGAAGCTCAGTACAGATGTCTGTGAAGTTCTGAAGAGCAGTGCTGAGAGATGGAGATGCTGTATTGCATAGGTACATAGATCAGAAATTCCTTACTGCCCAGGAACTGGAGCATTCTGCCCATTTTATTTTACTATTTAATTCATCTGTGAGCAGAACTTGGCATCAGCTAGAATTCTAACCACTGCATCCCTTAGCATCAGTCTGGGTACAGTAGGTCTTTGTCTGGCTCCATAAGCTGCTCCTGACCACGATATCTCCAACTAAGAGCTTTTTCCTGCATGCAGCCGTCCCTTTTCCAGTCGTTCCTACCACAAATCCTGCAAATGAATGCAGGCCTGAAAAAGTAGGAGAGACGTGGAGACTTCTTCCACACTTCTATTATCATGCTTGTGATACTATTCTTTACTCTAGAAAGTCCTTCTATTTTTTTTGTGTGTATGTGTTTTTCTCGAATTATTTGACAGGTTAATGTTAGCAGGTCTATCAGAGTAGCTATAAGAGTCATAGTGGTAAATAGAACAGTGAATGAGTGATGAATACATCCAAGAATGTCACAGATGATCTACTGCTC
Organism: Centrocercus urophasianus; assembly: GCF_019232065.1. Taxonomy (NCBI): domain Eukaryota; kingdom Metazoa; phylum Chordata; class Aves; order Galliformes; family Phasianidae; genus Centrocercus; species Centrocercus urophasianus. The sequence goes on along the minus strand of NW_024884767.1, from coordinate 9,411,894 downwards.
AGTTATTAAGCATGTGTGCTGGACCAAATTCTTCAGCACTGGCTCAAGGCAGAGAGGTGGGAGAGGTAATTGGGGAGGAAAAAAACCAGGAAAGCCGGGCACTGTTGTAGGGCATGTAGCAAGATGGTTATTTGCCAATATGGTCTTGGAAGAAAATGCAACTGTTGGAGAGCTGGCCTCAAGGGAAAGCATAGATTTGTGATTTCATTTATTTCATCTGTTAAAGATCATGTGTTATTGTGAATTATGTGTCTCCTATATTTTGAATTTCTGTTCATAGCTGACGCTTACCCTCAGGTATTTGATGGAAGTGTATAGAAGTTATTAATGTCCTGGGGGGCAGAATGTTCCATAGGCCTTTTTTTTTTTTTTGAGTATTTTTGTAAGCAAAGTCCTTTGCCATGAACCATGAAATGACTTGATATGCTGTAAGAACTGGCTGCTTCAGACATAGGGTATGAATACGAAGATTGATGAAGAATTTATAGAGTTAATGATTTATTTCATCTGTCACCTCAGAAACAAGAATTACAGGCTCTGTCTTGCCCAGCTATGTAGAAACTCAGTGCTGATTGCAAACAGTATTTGCAGTACAATGTATTTCTGGAGTGTGTTTTGGAGATTTGATTTGTCCTCACCTCTCAGAAAACTAATTTTAATGTTAGTCATGCAGCCTTTCTTTCCTCTGAGAAACTGGGCTTTACCGTGTCAAATTGCTTCTTATTAGTAGGAAGTGGTGGGTGGAGCCTGTGTGACACCCGGGTGCTTGATCTGTCCATCCATCCATCCCCCCAGCTGCCTCCTTGTGAGCCAGGAGGATTACCCCGAGCCTCCTCCTGGCTAAAGAAGCACGTTTAACATGTTTGAAAAAAGGTTTGTTTGATCAAACAAACCTTTTGTTTGATCATAAACAAAAGGTTGGGTTGATGTAAACAGTGGAGGTCGGGTGTAAACTGACTGGCAGAGACCCTCAGACATCTCTAAACACCTTTCTACGTGCCTCACTGTCCTTTTACCCATTTCTGACTCTCCCTGTTGTAGCTCTTACTCCTCCCTTTCACTGCCCTACTTACTCTTTTCCCTCTGAAACAGCCTGTCCTGTTTTTCATGGGGGTTCTAGCTTTGTAACGTTCTTAGTTGAATTTACAGTTTCTGATACTCTTGCCCAGGCACTTTAAACTTTACCTTGCAACCTACCTGAATGGATCTCATGTTCCTGCTGCCATTTTTTTTTTTTTTTCCCACTGAAGATAAATAAGCTTTGTTTATTTTGACTCTGCAGGCAGAAGCACTTGTGTGGGATAATGATATATCAGCTCATGCCCAGTCTGTTGCCAAGGCCAAATATGAATTTTTGTTTGGCTTGGAGGAAGAGAAGCCTTCAGAAGTGGGTAAGTGCTATTTATCACTAATATGTGCAAAAACAGCCTGAAGACCTTTGGGAAGGAATTGCAGAAGCTGCTCCTGATAGCCATGCAAGGGCTCACTTGCTGTGCCATACTGCCCTTCACCAGAACTCAGCGTATGTGCCAGATCAAAAGAGCCCGATGTTTTGGCCATGGCAAATTAAAGCAGTTCTTTGTCTTAAGCCCTTATCTTTCTATTTGGCTCAGCTGGGCAGCCTCGATGTGATGGGGGCTCATGTGCCAATCACACACAGGTGATGGGGGTGGTGGATGGAGCCTGGCACTTCTACACAGTGGAGACATCTCAGCCATGCGTCTGTACTCCACATGCCAAAACACAGCTCTGCCTGGCAGTCCTTCCAGGAATGCCCTGTATGAGCTGCACGCTGCTGTTCTGACAGCCAGAAGTAGATAAGATTTTAATTTAGATACTCTAGGTATACCTGAACTGCTCCCTCCACTGTGTTCAGTAATTAATGTACTCCAGATGCAATATCTACTGTTATGCCTAAGGATCAGTCTTGTTTCTGTACTGTTCTTTCAAACGGAGGGGTGTATCCTACCTTTCCCCAACCCCAGCTGAGATTAAAAAAAGAAAAAGTTGTTACTGTATCTGTTTCTGTTTTGTTTTGTTTTGTTTTGTTTTGTTTTTTGTTTTTGCTTCATTTTAATTACCACCAATCTCTGCCATCTTTGCAAAAGTATTTCCTTAGGCTGTTCTCTTTGCACCTTGATCCCTTCTAATTGCAAACTTTCTGGAATGTCACTTTTAATTAAAGATGATTCTCTTCCTACTGGAGAAGGGCAGCACAGAAACAAGCTGTGAGTTCCATTACTTTAGTTGTGGGGAAAAAAAAGAAGAAAAAGCGTCAGTGAAGTTTGGAAAGCGAGCAGTATGTTTCTCCTGGATTTCCTACAGATAGGTCTTCCATGTGGGAAATCCTAATTGCAGAGTAGTTGGAGAGACAAAACCAAGCAGATGTCTTCATTTAGGAATTTTAAAAACTTTTACAAATTGCTACAAACATGAATATAACATTATTACATGAATCACAATGACCTCATTTCTAGTTTGGTAATAGACAATGTGAGAGTACTGTCAGCAGGCATTAGTACAATTCTGGAGATTGGCATTAATGAAGTATGCTGTGTCTAATAAATCCAAGTGAATCTATTATTGTTACTAGCCAAAACAATTAGCAAGCATGATAGGCATTCAGAGTCATTTGACTACTTAGCAATAAAAGAAAGCGTGGCAAAGTATCAGCCAGAAGTATGGGCTTATGTATGTTCTTCACCATAGTTTTGCTGTGTTGCCTCTTGCCTTGTATCTGAATTACCTTCTGTACCTTTATTAATTAGAAACTATTACTAGGGGCTAACAATTAATGAAAAGGGAATGGCTGCAATGGAGAATATGCAAATAATTTAAGAGTGGTTAACATCTAACATTTGTATAGCAGTTTTTGGGTATGATTCACAAGTGCTTTTTCTATACCATTACGCCTAGAGAATGAATGACTGTGATAAATACCACACAGAGTCTCAGAAATGGTCCCTTACTTTGCAGTAGGGGGTTGCTTCAGCCAGAAAAGAGAGAAGATGAACTCCAAATGGGACCTTAAGGAGCCTCCTTGGCCTGCGTTCCAGCCACTTTGTCTGGGCAGAGATCTGCAGTCCTCTGTTTGTCCCTTGGGTAGTGATAAAAGTTTACTAAGCCATACGCCTTCTGTTGTAAATTTTCCCCAGCTGGGCTGAGGATATGTGCTCTCCTTGAGGCTGCTATTCCTCCTGCCCAAAACTCAGATTCCCTACTGTGTGTTATTATGCCTACCCAGACCTGTTTCTTGCTGTCACAGGCAAATGTGGCCTCCTCCTTCTCCTGGAAGATGCTTGACAAAAACAGATGCACAAAGATGGCACTACTCCTTCTACTTGTTTTCTTCAAACCAGTGAACTTTAGTTTGTTCTTCACTACAGATTAATGAGTATGGAGCTGACTGACTGCAGCAGTACAAACTCAGGGCCTTGTGCACCAAAACCCATCTTTCTTTGACTCAATATATACTAAATATGCTGTGATAGAACTGCAGCGAAGGGTTGGGAACTGTTTCAGTGGAAGCAGCTATGTCTGGAAGTCTCTCTATTTTTGGAGAGGGGGCAACACCACTGAATATGCAAACCAATTTGCTACTTTCTATAGCTGCTTTTAAAAGAAAGATGTCGTGCTTTTCATGTGTCAAAGTTTGTAAGATTTCAAGTGAGTGAGTGACAGGGATAGTGGCTAGGAGCAGCACTCCTGTTTAAACTTAATCAGGAGAACAGCTGGTCACTGTGAGCAGTAAAGCTGAACTTTCTTTTATCTAACTCAAAGAGGTTTCACCCATGCTTTGGCTGGCCTCAGAAAACGAGAACATGATACGTAAGCTGCTGAACAGCTTAATTAGTTATGCCTCCCAATTTGTCCTTTCTCTCAAAAACAGTCTTATTTCTGAGACCCCGTTGGATGCTGTTGAGAATCTATTTTTTTTATTTGGGTACTGAAATGCTTGTATTGGATAAGACACTTTAATAAGAGGGGAGAATGACTGGGGGAAAGCGTGCCAAACACTTGTTTGCATAGGTCTCACTCTGGAGACAGCAGACATGGTTAACAAGCTTACGGTCATTTTCACAGAGGAGAGGAGAAAAGAATCCACTTAGATGCATATAGAAGAGATGCTTAATTGTTGTATTCAATTGTGCATTCTAATAAAGCTGCCACATTACAAACACTTTCTCAATTCTCTCTTTAGTACCCTCAGTCTGCTTTTATCTGGGAGCTTTGTAATCTCTGATAATCTGTACGCAGGCTCTGTCTTTGGTTTGTGACTTCTGTCTGGCTTCTTTTCCTTCTCCTCCGTTGCTGGTCCTCCTCCTGCAGGGAAGTGGGTAGATGTATCCACACAGAAGCAGATTCAGGCCCCCTGCACCCTTGTCTCATTCAGTCGGGATAAGGGGACGTGTGTTTTCCTTCAGAGCCCTGCTCATGGTCTCTGTGGCCACGTGCCCCAGCACTGCCTCACCATACTCCTCAGAAGTGCCTCAGCCTCCTGCCTCCAGCAAAAGAAAATATTTTCTAAAATCTGAACTCAGTGGGAGTGCACAAGACGTCTTCTCAGCATCGCTAACATAAAGGACGCTTGTTGTTTAGGTCTGAAAGCATATCCTCCTCTGGATCTGGCCATGCAAACAGTGGTCTCTGTTGAACAGCCCCATCTCTTAGGCCTTGGTAGGCTGCAGAGTATTGATTTTTCTGACTTAGCAGTTCATACATCTAAATGCCAAAAAAAGAGTCTTGACAAAATGACAGTCCTAAAAAGTGTGTCCCTTATTTTGGAAGGAACCCTACAAAATGACTGCCCAAAGAAACATGTAATCTAAGAAGTTCCTAATGCCTATCATCTGAAGAGAGAAATCCAAGAAAATATCTTCGTAAAATGCATGAAATCTTTTCTCTGATACTTCTAGGAGGGGAAGCTGTTAGTCCTCCTCTGTAACAGAAAGCTTAATCTTTTTCACAAAAAAAGCCCTGTACAAGTAGTCCTGGGGTTGCTATGCAAATCTGGTCTTTCCCAACAGCTGCTGGGAAAAGCTTGTTTTTGAATTCCTGGTGAAACGAATAGCTTTTTGGAAAGCCTGTCACTCACTGTTTTGTGTACAGTGAGGTGTCATGAGGCAGCTGAGCTCATTGTAACAGCTTGCTTCTGCCAAAAGGAATGGTTCCAGCCACACACTGCTGTGCATTGCCTCATCGTAACTCTTCTGTTCTTTTGATTTCTTAGCAAGCTTAATCCAGCAAAAACTTGGTAAGAAAAGGTCTAACAAAAGGCAAAGTTTCTCCTGGCAATGCATGCTGAATAACCTCTGCAAGTGATCAAACAGTGCCAGAGCTGGCACACAGAAGAGAAGGAAATACATACCTTAACCCATGTGACAATATTTATTCTTGAATGTGAATCATGGAGATGAGCGCATTTGCTGTAGATTTCTTTGACTTGTTTCAAGGCCTAAGGAAGAGCATGGTGTTGTTTCTTTGCACGTCCTTTTTGTGGTCCTAGATGGCTGATTTAAGCAGCCTTAAGAAAGTTATACCTGTAACTTACAGTAAAATATCACTAACTTTGTAAGTTCTTTGCTCTTCTGCCTTGCTTTCTTTGTCTTCATCATTTTGAGTCATGTATGTCCATCTCTGCTACATCCTCTTTGCGTCTGCACAAACATGGCACCTTCCTGACCCTAACTCTCAAAACTTCCCTTAGATCAGATTTATTTGCTTACATGTTGCACCATTCTCATATTTGTGGGGCTGGCTAACTGTAGGCTTCCTCAGCATTTTAACCACATCACTTTCTGTTTCAATACCCCACCCTCTGTCATTTTTTTCTTTCTCACTCTTCCCGCCTCCAGGCAGCATTGAAAGTCTGTCCTCCCCAGCATGGTGTTTTTGTCTGTGGCTTTTCTTTCCTGAAAAGGTGCAAAAGGGCATTCTGTGAGGACTGAAGGGCTGCCAGATTTCTAAGTCCATTTTGCAGTGACAGAGCCCCTGAAGATACGTATGTACCTTTGAGATCCACTCCACAACATTTAGCAGGGATGCACTTTAAGACTGAAATCTGGAAAGCTAAGATGCGGTGCTCACACGCTCAGTGGAAATTCAGTGTTATGTACACTTGAATCTGTAAGCTAAATTCTTATTGTTTCTAGGGTCCTACCATTGTTTGTGACATGCTGAAGACTGGCAAGGGTTTTTAAATGATAGTGTGCATTACTACTTTTTCTTGTGGCTGTCCCTGATGTTTGCTGTCTCTGCTGGGTAGTGAGACATTATGTGAAGCTCATTGCTCTGCAGGAAGAAATTGCACGTCTTGTGACCTGCACTTTAACAAGTTGTCATAACCTACAACTGCAAGGAGGAGATTGCCACATCCTTGACTCAGTAAACAACAAAGCTGTTTGAAGGGCAGGGGTTTAGTAGGAATTATAGTTAAAACATGGGCTATTTGTTTATTGATTTTAAAAGCACAGAATTAAACACTCAGTGGCTAGGAAATGCCAGATGGAGGCAGTAATTACCTCTTTTGCTGGCTGTGCATGATAGTTGGGGGCTGGTGTTGCCAGCTGCCCTTGGTGCTGGCTGGTCTCCTTCAGGCACCCTGATTGTACGTGGTGCAGGCAGAGCACAGCAGCAGCTGAGTAGAAACGTTTTCCTGGCATGATGGAGCTCTGCTCATGAGCACAAAAGGAGGGTCTTTGGTGGCTGATGTGATGCCATACGTGGGCACAGCGGGGCACAGCTGCATTGTTGCTTGTCCTTGCCCTGGGCACCTCTCAGCCCCATCACTTTTTGAGGAGGATGAGGGAGGCAGCACATAGTCATAAGCCCTCTGACAGGTTGTTGTCCTGGTTCATCTCTAAAGTCTTCTGGAGGAATAGCAGCATGTTGTCCTGCTCCTCAGGAAGTCTTGATAATGAACAGGTAGAATATTATAATTGCACAGGTAGATGGAGTTCTGGTGTGGTATCATACTGAAAAAGCATAACATGGTACAATAAATACTTTTCCTTCTCACCATCTGACACAGAGCAGCTTCTGCTCTGGAATCCCGTGTTGTTTATTTAAGACTGCTCAGCTTCCTGAGGAAGGGAATCTTGTTCACCCTGCCAGTTCCTGAAGAGTTCCCATGCAGTGTCCAACCACACCTTCAGCAGCAAAGCCTGAAGAGACACATACATCCCTCCATGCCCTATTTTTATTTCAACTGTGTAACTTGATATCCAGCTCCTCGGATGTGTTGATGAATGCATAGGATGCCTTCTTTTTAGCCTCGTTTATTGATCCTGAATCTCAAAATGCAACAGAGAGCATCCTTTCCTGTGGGTGTGTCTGGTTTCCTCAGTGGTTGCTGCGAGGACCAAGAGTTTCTCAGATTTGTGACGAACTGTTGCTTTTTTTTTTTTTTTTTTTTTTTAAGACATCATTGCTACCTTGAAATCCAGGGAGGTTTTTCTGTATTTCTGTTTCAAGGATTTTTGCTGCTTCTTAAAAGATTTGTTAAAAACACAGTATCTTAAATACTTAAATACAAGTGCATACAGGGAGTCCTCCCTTGGTAGACTGAGAGTGTCAAAGCAGCTGTGGGTTGTCATTGCTCCAGAAGATTACTCTGTCAGCTGGAGGTTTTTAAAATAATTCTTAATATCACTACATCTGTCTGAACCTGGAAAATCATCTGTTAGGAGCTTCCTTTCTGCAGTGGATAAATTGTAATGTTTGGATTCTTTCTGGATTTGCCATTTGAATTTGGGGATCAATGTTTATGCTTTCCAGCTTTTTAAACCCCAAAGTTGATGTTCTGACAGTCACTGTGGGTTGTATTGAAGAAGAAAAACACCTTGCATTTAGCAAGACTTACCCATGTCACAACAGAAGCCCAGTTTTTCCCTTTGTATTCCCTCCCATTCGCTCTCATGCTAGAACTGTTTCACTCTACACATTTGCTTTCCAGGGTAATGACTCTGGGGACTAAGCTATCTCATTGACCATCTGCAGCCCATGCAGCAATTTGTAGCATATAATCCCTCCCACTAAGCTCTCCCAGCACGTGCTGTGTGTTAGTTTTGGACTGGGTCCTGTTCTGAGCTCAGTGTGGGCCTGCAGTTTGCTGTGGCAAGGTGCCATCCTTCTTGCAGCCTGAAGAATAACAAGGTGCCCAGTGGAGAACTTGTAGTTCAGTGCAGTTTGAGTTACACCAGAAACTTTCAAACCCCATTTACCTCTGGGGGGAAAAAAAAGAAAAAACTCTGTGAAAGAAATTAATAACATGCTATTCTGGTCGTTGCTTTCTAATGGACAGTATTTCAGTGTGCAGCCTGGAAGCCCTTCTCGGTCTCCTTTTCACAAGCAGTGGTGACTTGTGCCGCATGGCAGGTTGCAAGAGCTGGAGCACTGCTTGCAGCTGGAGAGGCTCTTGGTATTGTATCTGATGAGAGAGCAGCTGTCCCATAGCAGACTGAAGGTTCACCTCCTGCAGCCTCTTGTGGCCAAAACTAGAATTTAGGGAACGGAGAACTACACACAGTGATACTTCTCTGGTAAGGTCTTCTAATGTCCTATGGGCCAGGGGCTTCCTGAGCAGCATGAAATAGTTTTGTGGATGGAGTCCTGTCCTATGCTGGTCAGTTCAACTGTGGACTCAGTTTGGGCTGTTGGCCTCCACTGGGTCTGTGTTTCTGGGGCTTGTCTGTAACCTTTTCTGATCCTCTTTTCTTTGGGGTGAGGGATTTCAGGCAGCATGATTGCTTCTTCTGCTTAGGCCCTTCTAGTTCCCCTCCACATCCTGGGTATTTGCCAAAGAGAGTGTGGAGAAAGCAGTGGCGTTTAACTTGCACCTATTTTATAGGCCCTACTCCTCTCTCTGCTTCAGTCAGCTCCCATATTTCCACCATGCTGTGTTTTGCGCTGTGCTGCTGGGCAGGTGGAGGCCTGGCTTCAGCTTTTCCTGGGTAAGCACAATGTCCAAAAGCCCAGAGCGGCTGCAGGCTGCCTGGTATATGGATGCCTGCAGTCTGATCAGAAAAGCTCAGTGCTCGCATTATGTAAATCCCTTGGCTTTGGCTAGCAGAGGACTATCAGGGCATGGAGAGTGACATCATTTGGAAAAAGAGCTGCTGACAGCAATGGAGAAGCATCCCTGCTCTCCCACAGGCAGGGTCTGCTCCAGCTCAGTCTGCAGGTGCTGCCCTGTAGATCTTAATAGTTCTAGGTGAAGTGCTGGATGCAGTGTGCAGTCTGCATGGCTCCCCCACCCGCTTTGTATGGGTGCAGATAATGATAGTGCTGCAGCGGCTGTGATCTGTTCATTCAACTTTGTCACCCAGAGATCATTTCCTTGTAACGTACACATTGTTTATATTGCCCTGATTTGGCTTTTACAAAGAAAGGCGACAAATGTCTGCAGTAGAAAGAGGTCACTGCTGCGATTCTGCATGCAGCTTCACCCACGCATTGCTAGTGATCACTGCTGAGAGCTGCAGAGAAATAGGATGCAAGATGACTGCACTGTTGTGTGAAACCTTCAGCTCAGTAATGCTGAAATGCTATCAGACACCTTCTGCTCTAAAACCAACACAACACTCTCAGGATCACCATTCTGCCCCTTTATTCCTCCGTGAACACTACTAGAGCAAGCAGCAGTTAAGCACAAGCAGGCAGCCTTCACTAGAGGAGATCTTTTTCCCCCTGCAAGCTGCCAAAGTGGACTCCTTAGCTCCGGCGATAGACTGAATGAGACTGCAGTTCCCCCATCAGTTTCATAATATTCAGAAAGCTTCCATTTACATCACTGTGTGCAGTGCAGGGCAGCAGCTGCCAGGAAATTTGAAACTATTTCGATTCCAGTTGACTAGAACAGCAGCAATTGAATTAGCTGGTATCGCTATAGATAAACTGATGATCTGTGCATTTTATTTCTTTGACCAATGGGTAACTGCTGGAGCTACAGTAACCTCTGTGAGTAAGGAGACTGTTCAAGCAAATATATCTGATTTCTCTTCCTAGCTAATATATATATATATATATATACATATATATATATATAAATTATGTATAGAGAGAGACACTCACACCATTCTTTTGTAAAATGTACCTGTGAACAGAATGTCTGTCTATGCTTGTAACTTGTATTTTTCTTCCTAGAATTTCCTTCTATTATGCTGCAGACAAGCTTGATTGAATTGGAGTGGTTATTTATCTGTGAAATATCATATCTATGCCTGATGTAAGTCATGAATTCTTTCAGTCTCTAGCCATCAGAAAGGCTGCCAGTTGCTGTTAGATTATATTCGCCCGGTCTCCGTTGTCTAGCCACTCGCCCCCATGGTATTTTAGCCTTTTCTCTCATTGTAATTTTGCTCTGTTGAAAGAAGCTGCTTTCAATGCAAAGTAGAAATAGGTGTTACCTGATTGTGTCCTTTCATTGTTTGTTTGGTGGTGGGTGTTTTTTTTTCCCTGCGCATCTTCAGTGCAGTCCTTAAATTTTGTTGTTGCTTTTCTAGTCTTGTTTGTAATGCAGTCATATTGGGGGATGGGATTAGACAGGATATGCCAGTAGCTGCAGCAAGACATGATGCTGTGGTGGTGGATGGGAATAAGGGAGGAGTTTCCCTTAAAGAGCTCAGCTTGCTCCAGACACTGGCACCTGAAGAGATGTGCTGAGCAGTGGGAAGGGTTTTGCCTCTTGCAGGTGCAGGTGGTGCTGCTGTCTATATGGAGCAGAGACTGTGGCAGTGTTGTGTGTGGCTCTACTTCATGCGGTGGGAACAGGCTGTTGCTTTGGTGCCGCATATGAACTTTTTCCATTCATCTCTGAATGATATAATGTTTCTCCAGGATGCTGTGAAAGCAAGAAACCCATTTGTTTGTGGTCACACTGCAGCTGCAGAAGTCCTGCCAAAGCTTTGCTGCTGTAGACATCACTGTAGAAAATGCCTTAATTTTATACTATGGAAGTGCTTCTCTCTTGCCCACATGAAACACTTGCAGCTTGCGTGTTCTCAGAGAGGCATGCCATGCTCCTTCCCCATGTGTCTCTGTGCCTGCATACTTACCTGCCTGTTCTACGTGCCTGGCTTTTCCTGAGTGTACTGAGGTTGCTGGAGGGTAATATTTGATTGGGAGTAGCTTATGGAAAACATTTTGGAGGAGAAGCAAACCGGAAACTTTCTTGGGACTGCTTTCTGCTGTGTGCAGCAGCCACCGGCGATAGAAGAGGCATGCAGCAATGTGTTCACCATTCAGGGCTAGAAATAAGGCTGCTTCTGTTTCCGTCAGCTCGGTTCAGAAGCTAAGATAACAATTAGCAGAGACGAGTCTGGCCGCTTGGCATAAACTGTATGTGGGGCCTTGTTGGAGATTGGCCTTCAATATGCATTGGCTGCATCTCAGCTCCATGGAGGTCTGGGGGTGATGCACCGGGCTCATTTCAACTGTTGGGAGCCTTTTGCTGGCTTGAGGTTGAGCTAGTGCTGGTGCAAGTATGAAAGCTCTACAGCCACACAGCATTGTTCTTTTCATGTCTATTCCTGGCAGAAGCATGTCCAAACGGTGACCTGGTGCCGGTGCCGTAAAACAGACAGAGAATGCATCCCCGGTGTGGTTGTGCAGCTGAAACTGTGTGCAGTGGGTGCTGTTTGTCTGGAGCTCCCAGAAAAGGCACTACATCTAGAAGTGCTCATCTTGGGGCAGGAGACTTCGCTGTCTTGTTACTCCTCCAGTGCATGTGCAACTGTGAGCTGAAAACCCTGCGATGGAGCCAGACTAGCAGTGTGGTGTTGACAAATTTCTGCACTTCACAGCCATGTGGGATCTTACTCTTTGGTCTGAGGCTGCGTGAATCTTGTAGCAGAGGAGATCCTTACTTGGCCCAGACACTGTCCTCAGTGGCAGCCCAGTCATCTTGATGAAATCTGACCCACTGAAGTTTTATTCTGGAGTGAATAAATCAAGGGTGCAGAGATACCAGAGAACCTACAAGGAAAGAAACTGTGTCTTGGCACAGCCTGAGTCTGTCAGTTTGATCCAGGGCATGCTCACCTCAAGCGCAGTATTGCAGTATTAACCCTGTGGTTAGAGCTACTGTCTTGTTAGCTGCCAGGTGTGGGCTGCTTCATCTTGTCTTGTCTGTGTATCTACCACTGGCAGATACATAGCCACACTTGTGTGATGCTGAACTCGCATTAAATTATCTTCCCTCTTACCTTGAACTCAGCCTGTCATTAAACAGATATGTGAGTTTCTTCTCAGCAGTGGCTTGTGGCCAGGTTGGAGCGGCGGCAGCCGCTGTTTGTAGAACAGCACCCAGAGATACACCTCAAACAGGGCAAAGCATCCAAGTGCAAGTGGATAACTCGTTTCAGAGATGTCCCTTGTAATGTTTTTCAGAGTAGTGTTTGGATCTAGTCTCGTTATTTGGTTTAAAGCAATTTAAACCTCAGGCCAGGCCTTTCTCTAAGTTTACAGTGAACACAGCTGCAGCTGCTTTTTCTGAAAGCTCATCTCCTCCTTGGACCATGATATCAGGTGGCCAGATAGGCATCAGTGTGCCATCCGTGCTGATTCATCCTCGCTCTGAGAACAACTGGATCTGTGTTACCCAAGAACAATAGCAGCCAATGGGTACTTGGCTCCTTTGAAAATGCCACCGATTGTTTTCTCTCCCTCTTTGTTTACTACATTGGTTTGAGAAGCAGCATGAGGAGAGAGTGCTAGCAGGCTTTTTGTGAAGCAGTGAATTTACTTTTTCAAAGAGAAAATGAGAGCTACTTGGTATGCATGCATTTCTGTAACAAGACGTTCAGTTGCCTGAGTTGCTAAAGCAGGAGGGTAGTACTGGCAGAAAGTTGAATTACCATGTAATTTACATAATTGGTTTTGTAATATTTACTATGAGGTGTGGCTGATTACCTTCCTTGTGTTTCATCTTAATAAGTGAAAATTACCTAGAAGTAATTTTTAAGTAAAAACTGATGTGTATGACACATGCTGTGGATGGATGTTGAACCTCTGAATGTCTGCTTTCTTCAATTTTGCATTTGGCATGTGGCCTTAGATATTCATGGGCCACTGGGACCCTTTCCCAAGTGTAGCAGACATTTTTGGCATTCCTTCCTCAGCAGTACACACTTCCAAAGTAGGGCTGCCCAAAAACTCCTTTGTAAGAGGAATCAGTTGTGGATAACAGCAGTGTGAGCACGCAGAAGTGAGTTAAACAGAGTGGTGTTTTCCCTTCAGGAGTGAACGCGGTTGCTCTGTTATGAAAAAGCTGGGAGGGGAGGTTAGGCTTTTTGCTTATGTGTATACTAGGTAAATCCATACTCTATTTTCTTTTCTTGCAGGTAGTGGCCATGGAAGTAATACTTTGCTGCCCCACACCATCATCAATGAATTTCCAGAATACGGCACTATGGAGGCAAGCAGAGATGCACTGAGGACTTCATCAAAGAGCCAGGCAGAGCCTGTGACTTGCAGTCCAGAAGAACGGGACCGTTACCACATACTTGGCAGGCCTCCTCCCCAGTCTGTGGATTCTGCAGATGAGCCTAGAGCTCAGGTTAAGGCAGCACAGCTGCACACTACAGAAGAAGGTTTGCAACCTGTGGGTAACTTGCCAGAGATTATGAAAATTTCTCAACAGCTAGAAGCAACAAAGGTACAACAGAGAGCAAATACTTCTCTTGATTCAGAGACGCACATGGAAGAAAAGAGTGTTCCTGGCTGCCAAAATGTGCAGACAGCCAGAGAACCAGTTGCAGCAGGCCAAGAAAAACCCTCAGACATGCCTCTTCCATCTAAGCAAACAGTTGAGGAAAAAATGCACTTGATCATGGAGAAAGATCTGGATACAATATGGACTGGTGAAAAGCAGTCTGAGTCCTTGCAAGCCACCAGTAATAAAGCTGAGGAGGTCCACACAGCAGAGGAGACAAGTTGTCATAGACCATCTGTGACAAACCTGGAAGCGGCCAGCACAGTGGAGGAGTGGGTGCAATCTGAGGAGTTTTCAGCTTACAGTCAAGGCAGAATGAAAATCGGTCCTGAGAGGAGGCTCTCTAAAGAGGCAGCTGTGAGCAAACATGTAGAATTTCAAGGGGTGGAGATTTTATGGCTGCAGAAAGCAGAGGACCAGAGCAGAAAGAAGCATTCAGTGCTGGAGACCACATCTGTGGAGAGAAAAGCGTTCCCCAAAACATCGAGCCACTCTGTGCCACTGATGATTGCCTCCAGCTTGGTCACCTTGCCAGACAGTGCTAAGAGTGAGGTCTGGGAAGAGCCTGGGGTGGGAGCTGCCCGTGGAGCTGCTCCTCTGGCACTGCTTGATGAAAGTGGGGAGGATGAAGTTTTTGTGAAGGACAAGAGGAACCGCAGCAAGGAGGAGACCGCTGTGCTAGCGAGAGATCATGGCAGGTGAGATGGTGCCTGAGTGGTATGTGGGGGGAAGGATGAGTGTCTCTCCTTGCAAGCATGGGACTTGTGTCTGCCCATTTGGGAACAAACCATTTGGTTTGCCATCAGCAGCATTTTTCATTTGTCTTCTGCCTGCAGCATGGTGGAAACAGTAATGTTTAGTGTACGGTCATGGGCAGTGCCAGAAGTTAGCTGAACCCAGTCCACACCACAATGCTGGAGTTGGAAATGAGGCTCAGATTTGGAAGCGTGGAATTGTCTTTTGCAATCTGGTAATGATTGTGTGATGAAGAAACTGTGGCATATCGTTAAATTTAGGCACTGCATAGGTCTGCCCACATGTACCCTGCTAGACGTTTTGGTTTTGAGCCAAGCACATGGAAGAGTGGTGTGGGCCATTCTTTGTAAGGGTGTCCTGATTTGATTGCTCTTCCTTACTGACTGTGTCTGTGATGGAATGACAGGTGCACCAGTGTCTGTGAACCAGTCAGCATGTGTCCCTTTGGGTCCCTGAGCACTTTGCTCTGATTAGTGCTAGAGCCATTTCAGCCCTGATGGCAGTGAACACTTGAAATCTGCCCCTAGGTCTCAGGCCCTTACAGCCACATGAGGGCATGCAAGTCTCATCATAAGGCATGTCAAAAATTGCTGGATTGTCTCAAATGGGGGAAAGCTTGAAAAGATAACCAGGGTGCACTCTTCCTACCTGATGCTGTGTGAGCTGTGGTCTTGCAGGATTCAGCCCAGGATCTTGCTTGCTTCACAGTTTTGAGAGGCTTCCTCCAGGCCAACAGAGTGCCCACCTGGGCTTGTGGCTCCAGCTTGTCTCAAACATGGCCAGTGAGAGTGGTACTAGTGGAGAGCTTGTGAATTTCTGAGTGGAGAAACTGACATTACCTTACATTAGGCTGTACATAGTGCTTCCCCTCCTGCCTCTTGCCCATCAGATTGAATCTCACATCCCCCAGACTGTAACAAAGCAGAGAGGGAGATAGTGCTGTCGGAAGTGGAGGCAGCATGAGGAGAGAAGCTAGTGTGTTGTCCACTGAATGCTCTCCTGTACAAAGCACAGGCCTTTCTTTTCTCAAAGGTCAGGAATGAGGAGGTCTTCTCAGTGGTCCAACCTTAGCTGCCAAACTGAAACAAGCTGTTTGTGATTCATTTCTAGAATCATGGAGGAGGGAAAAGCAACCATGGGAGGATATGAAGATGTGGTTGGACAAAGGCAATCTGACGTCTCCACCGATCTGTACAGCTCGCAGTTTGAAAACATCCTAGACAATACCTCTTTATACTATAGTGCAGAGTCTTTGGAGACATTATACTCGGAGCCTGATAGCTACTTCAGTTTTGAGATGCCACTCACTCCAATGATCC
Source organism: Centrocercus urophasianus (assembly GCF_019232065.1). Classification (NCBI taxonomy): domain Eukaryota; kingdom Metazoa; phylum Chordata; class Aves; order Galliformes; family Phasianidae; genus Centrocercus; species Centrocercus urophasianus. Next base: position 9,396,108 of record NW_024884767.1, on the reverse strand, counting down.
AGCAGCGTATGAAGGAGGGCAGTCAGTTTTTGGAGCGGACTTCAGCCTCAGGACAGATGGATGTCTTTCATCTTCCCCCTGATGGGGAAGCAAAGAGCTGCTGTGAAGGGATCGCCAATGGCTTAAGGAATGTAAGCGAAGCACTCTTCAGAGGAGATGTCACAGAAGTTCCTCATTTGGGAAGGTAAAAATAGTGGATGGGCTTTCTGTGTTTGTACTTAATTTTTCTTAATCCTTGTATACTTCAGCAGACCATTTCAGAGTGTAATTATGATCCTGCACACTGCATGCTTCATACACTAACTGATTTCTAGTGTAATAAAGTGAGCTGTAGAAGAGAAAAGAGCCATCCAAACCACTGTTTGTTAGGAAGTACAGATGTGCAAATTTTTGTAGGTTTCTCTGTGATGCCTGCAATAAGAAAAAGGATTAGTTGTGTTGTAGCGTCTCTGGGATCTGTCACAGAGAAGTAAGTGACCCAATACAGATGAATGTTCTTGTTTTCACTTACATCTGAATTTACCAGCAGCAATTTTAGGAAAAGTAAAATCCTGTGCACTCTGATGAGTTGTCCAAGCGAACCCATGATCTGAATGTTAAAGTTGTGTCTCTCTTTTCCTCTCGAGATCAGCAAGAGTTTTTCCAGTTATTTCTGTTGAGACGAGGCTTGGCTCCCACTTTGCCCTAGTTAACTGAACTAGTTGGCTGATTTTCTTAACTAGTGCACTAGAAACTGACTGAGAAAGGATTGTTGCAAAAACTTTGAAGATTCAGGCAAAGGGAGAGACAATTAAGAAGAGAGTTGGGCTAAGTAATCAAAAAATTCTGTAAGTTTATACAAACTCGCACCATGAGAAACTTTCCTCATAAGGTGTTGTCAAAGAGAAATGGGGAGATGGACAGATCACAGCACAAGGGTACAGCCAAAAGCAGTGGAGGAGTGAGAGATCTTGCAAGTGACAAAGGTGCCTTGAGTCTCTTTCTTCCAGAGACAGGACATTATGTTAGTAGACCTTAGACTATTTCCTTAGATGGGACTGTATAGTCTGAGCTTTCCTGGGCATTTGTAGCAGAAGGTGTTTTATGTGTTTAGACCTTTTGTTTGCAAGTGTAAACTATTCATTGAGCAGAGGTGGTTTTGTCAGCTTCATGAGGAGCTTAGAGTTAGAAACAGAGGTAAGTCCTGACACTTGCAGCTCCTTCCACTGAAACCTGCAATTGCTGTAAGACTGTGGAGTAGTGGAAGACGAGCAGTGTGTGCACTCTGTTACCCCATCATTGTTGCCTTAGGTGACCCTCATGCTTAAAAGTGTCCTCAGGTAAGGTTCACACTGGCTTATCAAGACAGTATGAGGATGAAGTGAGCTCAGGCAGAGCTTGGAAACGTGCTGATTGCCCACCTACTGTGGATTTCATTAGGAATTAAGTTCATTTGAGTTTAAATTTGCAGTGATAGAGAAATACTAACAGAAGCTTTTTAAGGAGCTTCTCTCTTTACTAATAAAACAAACATTTTCACAGAAGTGTGTTTTTGACCAAGTGCTGTTGCCATCTGCATGACTCTGTTAGGTACAAAGCCTGAGAGTTTGCTTTCTTATGGTGGGTATGCATAAAAGAGTGTAGCTGCAGCAGAGCAGCCAGCCACAGATGTGCCCAAATGGGTAATTCTCCAGACAATAGTTTAATTAACCGCCCCTCACTATGATAGTCTAAAATTGTGCTGTTTTATACCGGGGCACAGATGGCTGGTAAATCATGTATGCTATAGCATTGAAGTCACAGAAGAACTGTGGCGTTGCAGCATGCTGTTGAGGAGTGAAGTTTGACTGCTGAAGGTTGCATAGGGTTTATTTAGGTGATTTGTCAAGATGGAACATTACTGTAATGCTCAGGTGAACCAGACACAGCTGACAAGCAAACTGCCCCATCCCGGTCGGTGCCCGCCTGCAGTGCGGCGCAGAGCCGCCGGAGGCCCCCGCGTCCTGCGCCCTGCAGCGGGGCGAGCGAGGGGTGGGCGGAGCAAGCGAGGGATGGGCGGAGCAAGCGGGGGGTAGGCGGGGGCTCCCAAGGGGGGCGGGCTGACATCGCGCAGCTTTGCCCGCCTCTCCTCTTGTGCGGAGCCGTGCTTCCAGCTGAGAGAAACAAAAACCGAAAGCGAAAACGCAGCAGCTCCCTACGCGCGGATATTCCCATGATATGTAGAGCGTGTGGGAAAGGGTGTAGGCAGAGTACGTTTTCCAGTACCTGCCTTAGTTGGTGAGGGAGAAGGCTGTGAATCACTGACAGTTCTCGGTTCCGTATGGGACGAGAGGGTGCATATGGAAGCAGAGAGCTTTACATCTGGAAATGGCACGCGGCGTCCCTGCTGCAAAAGGAGAATCGGGGGCTTCTGGCGGCCGTGCTGCCTGGGAATGGGGCCGGCCCGCGGTTTCCGAGCGGCAGTCGGGGAAGATCGCGGGCATTAATGGCACGCGGACCCTAGGTGGCGTGAGGTTGTAATGTACAGCCTGCAGTGACTCCGTGTTCTGCTGAGCGAGCGGGAGGATAACATCCTTCCCAGCTCTTAGGAAATCACTGGCTCTGGGAGGGGTCAGCCCTGGTATGTAAAGGCCAGTCACATGCCTTCAGAACTGAAAAAAGAAAAAAAAAAAAAAAGAGAGAGAGAGATTAAAGGCTTGCGGGCTGCTAGTTCCTATGGGCTCCTCTGCATCCGGATACTCCATCCCTACCAGCTGCTGGCCATGGCTGAATGCAGTAAGTGTTTGCGCAAGCTTGCAGGACTGAGCGTGCTCCCCTGGCAGGGGCCGGTGTTGCTGCCCTGGGCTGCAGCTGGCCAGGGGAACCTGTGCAGCCCTTTGCAGAAGCAGTCCTTTCCCAGCAGAGCTTCTTTGCCCTTTGCATCTGGCTCAGATGTGAGGAGAATGGGATTCTCAAGAAAGATGTGTGTGCGTTTTGCATTCTTTTGGGAATGACTCCATCTCCTGTCATTATTGTGGGGTTTAATCTCTTTCTTAATTGTGTATGAGACATTTCAATGGGGAACAACAAATTTCTGCTCTTGAGATAGGTTTAAGTCTCCCCAGCTGGCAGGGGCTGAGAGTGTATGCGAGGTTCTGGACCTGGAAATAGCCTTCATCTTGTTAGAACAGTATGGCACAGCATGCAGTGGCAATAAGATCGTATTTGGGTGGTATTTGGTCCTCTTACCTGTGAGCTATCCCTGCAGCTGCACCTGCATGTAGGGCAGTGCTCCTGCATTGTGTCGGCACTGTGCTGAGATGGAAGAGGGGCCCAGGCCCAGTGCCTGGGATTTATTCTTCCTCGGAGGCAATAAAGAAGAGTATTTTCAAGATTCTTCCCAGACACTGAGCCTGAGTTTGTGTGGCCCAAAATAGGTGTAATCATTCATACTGAATCAGAGTGGGAGAAAGGTTATGTATTTCTAAAACAATAAGCTATAACTCACTTTTCCCTCAGCTGTCTTTGCTATGTATGCAGTAAGCAACTGAATAGCACTATGTCCCAAAGCAAGCAGTTCTCTCTATGATGATCGCTGTATTTCTTTTCTGTTTTCTGACTTTACACAGAGAATTTGTTTTAGTCTTTTTTTCTGCATTCTTTGCAGCAGACTTTGCATTCCCTCTTCCCTTGTATACTACTGTCAGAACAAAAAAAGGAGAAGATCCAACTTCTGGCATTTATCCTCCTGAATTGTCTTGGAAGGTGTGGTCTCTTGGTAGGACATAGCCCAACATTTTTCCAAATCCAAGGAGAGAGAAGAAAAAAATGTCTTTAGCAGCTCCAAATACTGAAACAGACAAAATATTTGCCACCTGCCATCATCTTCAAAGAATTGCTGCTGCTCAGCAATTTTTGCACGTCCTTTGTTTTTTGTTTTTCTTTCTCTAGAAATGCAAACACAATTTTAGTCTCATATGCGTTCTTTTGTAATTCAGGGGGTGGTGGTGGGAAACAAACTCCCTAAAGCAATCTGCTGGTTTTCCGAACAGATGCAGAAGAATGTTGACTGTAGTTCCCAGTGATTGTCAAGTTACTCTTAATGGATTGGACCTCTTAAGTTCTCATAGTAGTTCCCAGCTGTTTTCTTTCTTCTGCATATGGATCATTTCCAGTGCTTTCCTTACTGGTGGTCTGCTTACTCCTCTTTACTAAACTTTGTGATAGATAAAGTCAGTTTTGAATCTACACTGAATTTACACTTCTGGCTTTCAGCTTACACCTTGTTTTTATTTTTCCAGTGGTAGCTTATATTTGATTTTCAGTGTAAATGTGAGATGCAGAACTTGCATACTTAATGGGTAAACTTTCTTCATTCATTTTATTAGCCTCTCCAGCTGCAGCCTGGTAGGACTTTTCCCTTTTGAATACTCACCCTATGACTCATTCAGCATGAAATCTGCCTAAGATCCCTAAGCTGCGAAGTGGCTATGTGTTGGCCTTCATGTGTGACATCACAGTGACACTGGGGACCTAGGAGGGTGGGGCTGTCAGAAAGTACCACTACTCTTTATTCACTGCTTTGGACCTATGGAGAAGGATGCAGTGAATAAGAGCAGTTGCAAGTTCCTCTCAAGCTGGTATTTTCTTGGTTGTGTGCTTGCTTATGAGCTGGCTCTGCTGTGATGAGTGGGTAAGTCATGCTGTGCTGGCTGCTGGCAGCACCTCACAGAAGTGGAGATTTTCATAGCTGCCTTTTTCCACCTGTTCTTGCCCATTTAGAAAATTGAAGTTACTTCTCAAATCACTGCAATGACAGCACAGCAGTTGCAGTTTCAGGAATTAGGAAATGAGCTCATCTTTTTTTGTAAACATAGGATGATGCAACCCTCTGGTGGAAGTTGTTCTTTGGAAAGGGTTGAGGGGACTAACGGAAGCAGAAGTCACTCTTGAACCTGCCTGTCAGTGCATCTAAGTTGTTGTCTTTCTCAGGTGCCTTTTCAAAGGTGCAGAAAATGTGCTATGCTCATTGTTACATTTTTTCTCAAACTGCAAGAATGCCTGGAGTAAGGAGGATTTTTCTGAGAAGTGTTGCTCACTGTCGTTACAGGATAGTGAGTGTATCAAATGTGTTTGCAGCCAGACAGCAAGCACACACATACTGGAGTGCATTTTCTGTGCATGGCTGGCTGAATCCATCAGCTACTGAGATGTGAGGAAATGTGATAGCCTGGCACAGACGCACTAAATCCAGGTAAAGACAATATGGCACAACCTACAAGGATAGGTTTCTTTGGAATGATAGAATCATAGAATCATTAAGGTTGGAAAAGACCTGTAAGGTCACTAGGTAATTCCAACTGTCAGTGCATCTCCACCGTGTCCGCCAACCACGTCCCTCAGTGCCACATCCACACAGTTCTTGAACACCTCCAGAGACGGCGACTCCAACAACTCCCTGGGCAGCCTGTGCCACTGCAGCATCGCTCTTTTGGAGAAGATTTCCTCATATCCAACCTGACCCTCCCTGGGTGCAACTGTAGGTCTTATTGCTGTTACTGGGAGAAGAGGCTTACCCCCACCTCACCACAGGTGGAAGTTTGAGGAAGTTTGAGGACTGATAGGATTTCTCCTTAGCCTCCTCCAGACTAACAATCCCAGCTCCCTCAGCTGGTCCTCATATAAGATTTGTGCTCCAGTCTCCTCACAGCTTCATTGCCTTTCTGTGAACTTGCTCCAGGGTCTCAATGTCTTGTAGTGAGGGGCACAACAATGAATGCAGTACTCAAGGTTTGGCCTCACCAGAGCTGAGTACAGGGGGGCGATCACCTCCCTGCTCCTGCTGGCTGCACTGTTTCTGATACGAGCCAGGATACCCTCTGCCTTCTTGGCCACTTGAGCACACTGCTGGTTCTCAGCCCCTCTCTGGGGCTCTTGTGAAGCTGGTGTCACTATTTTTGCAGGTAGGGATTTGTCCCTTTGTCACATTAAAAATGTTAGGCCACTTGTCATCATAGTGTCCCCTGCTGGAGGGTACTTTGGTAACTCATGGTGAGGCTCTCATCACACAGTGCAGGTTTGCCCTGCTCTGGTTAACACAGTGCTTGTGGTGCAAGTTCAGTGAGACTTTGTAAAAGTGCCTCCATCTCCTAAATAAACTGTTGTTTTAGGCAAAAAGGGCTGCTGATTCCTCGCCTCTTCAGTTCCCAGCCTCCTCCAAAAGCAAAGCAAACAAAACAAATACCCAGGAGCTGACAAAAACAAAAAAAAGGTGGGGGGGAACATGGAGCAGCTGATCAGTTCCCAAAGCACTCTGTGTAAAGCCGTCAGCAACTCTGCTAAGCTGGCACATGTTGGCATTCCTCCATTAAAGTCAAAGCCATGTGGGTCAGAAAGCCCCTGTTCACCCAAGCCCAGGCGCCTGCCAGCCTGAGGCAGTGCCGAGTGCAGGTTGCTGCCATGTCCATTGGCCACATCGGGCTGTCCATCAAGCCTCAGGGTATCTTGTGGGTTCCTTTCCTCCTGCTGCTGTGTGGCTGTTGGGATGGAGGGCAGGCATAGTGGGCAGCAGCGCTTGAAAAGAATGGGGACCGGAGCGCACTTTACCATCTCTAACCCTACCATAGCGTTGAAAGGAGCATGAAGTTGAAAGGAAAACAAACCTGGATTATTTTTAGCGAAACACTTGTAGTTGGGTGGCAGTGAGCCAGTTTAATAAAGGACATGCTGTCTCCTAAAACGATTGTAATCTTGTCTCTGTGTGGAGGGACTTTGTGTCCTAGCGCTGCAATCCAGTAAAGGCAGCATTTACAATGCAACCCTACCAGAATTGGCATGTTCAGAACATTTTAGCGGTTAGCTCTGCATTTATGATTAACAGGAATTCTTTTAATCAAAGAAAAAGGCATCTGATCTTAGGGAGCAAGAGCTTATTTTTAAGCAACGCCATTCATTCAGCGCTGGAAAGTGACTTTGCATATATGTTCATTGATAGCCAGTAACAGACTGTAGGGTTTATCTGTTTTGTCTCCACCCTTTGTGACATGAAGGAGCTTGAGTACGTCTCACAGCTCCTTGGTGTCTCAGGTCTGTGCAGTCTATGCTCCCTCCATGTGTGCTCATGGATATCTCCTGATCTGCACAGCAGCGAAGTGCAGCTGCACCAGTTCTCAAAGAGTGATCTACTTCAAAGCATGCCTTTGAAGAGAACTCCTTCTTAGGACTTCAAAGCTGATTAAACAGTTCAGAGTGAAATTGCACAATGAGTCATCTACCAGGAAAAAGCATTACTTTTTTAAAAACCTCCCATGGTCTAATTTTGGAAGAGCCCTAGAACTGGAGGTGACTGGTAAATCACTGTTTGACGTGGTTTTGGGCTCACTTCTGGCTCTGGAGAACCTGGTTCAGAGCAGCTCTCAGCCTGTCATTTGCAACAGCAACCAAGTCGTCATGCCCTCCTGCTGCCAGGGTTTCATTTCTGTCTAAGGCTAGGGTTGAACCAACCTGTTCAAGCACTTCAGCTCATTCAAAATACAGCTCAGCCAGTGACACAAATTGTTCCTCATCTGCTCTAACGCATGGAAGCGTGTTGCTGGCTGAGTATGAGCATTCCTCTGGAAGTTTGTGGGGCAGGGCTTCATTCTCTTAGGGAGAGATTTTTCACACAGCCTGGCTGGGCTCAGCAATCCACGCTGTTGTCAGTGACTCCTGTGTTTCTGATGTCTGTGCTGTTCTGCAAGGTGAGAGCTGCCATGGGGGCTGTTTGGGAACCAAAAGGCTTGGGGTGAAGGCATTTCAAACAATGAGCAATGTAGCGTGCAGCGTTAGCAGCCCTGGTTTTACTCCCTGGCAGATGCTGCGTTCCTACTGCAGACAGCATTTGTTCTGGCCCTGGCTTCAGTGAGCCAGAACTCTTCTCCACCCTTCCTTATTTTTTATAATTGCTATGGTTTTGCTCTGATAGACTTTGGCAAATGCCTGACTTAGCCTGCTTTGAAGCAGGGCTCATAATAAGGGCATGCATGTTTGTTTGAGAGAAAAAAATGTGTTATGAACTGTGTTACTGCTGCTTCCCTCCTCCTTTCTGTCCAAAAAACTCCAGTTAGGTTGAGCCCTGAGCATTTTCTGGCTGGTGGCTGTGTTGGCTGCTCTGTTTGATATTTGAGTAGGAGCTCTTTCCCCATAGTGCAGAATGCTAATGTGCTTTTCTCTGGGACAAAACTGAGAATTATTTCCCCACAGGTTTGCTGAAAATTAAGAGCATCCCAAGGTCTGATGTGCCTGACACTGCAGGTATTCATGTTGAGGTTTCCATCTGCAGTCCTGTAGACTGGGAGATAGAAACTGAGATGCAGCGTGCCTGGACCCTTACCTGGGGGTTAGTGGTCTTGCTCTCGTGCGTTTGGGAAGTTCTATCTGTTCACCAGCTCTCTTCAGCATCACTATGAAAGTTTGAATTTTGCAAACAACATCAAAAAGACAAAAATGAAAGTTAGTATAGAGGATTCTTAAACAGATCAAGTGTGCCAAGTGCTGAGCACAGTGAGATACCTTGGTGTTAGGAGCTAAATCCCCATGCACCTTGTCAGTAATGAAGTAAAGAAAATGCTATGAAAAGTTTCAGACCCTTCCTGGCTGTTGAGGCATGCTATGGGAAAGCATCTTTGCAGATGTTGCTGTCTGCATGTTTCATCTGTGAGTACAGAGAAGTAGTTGCTGCTGTTAGCACTGAATTTACTGCAGTGGCTGTTCATTGAATTGCTATAATTTCTGCTGGAAATAGTTGCCCAGGGCATGTGCATGCTCAGCTGAGAATATAGGAATGCTTTGGCAGAAGCAGCAGGGAGGATGGTCATTGCTGGGGACAGAAAAGAGGTGTCAGTACCTGATTTCAAGCCAGAACCCATGCACTGTGAGGCTAAAGAGGCTTTGTTTTTCTGTAGCTTCTGTTTCCTGATAGAAAAGATCAATACAAGGATGAAGATCAGCAGCTGTTGCTGTGAAGGCAATTGGGAGTGGTACTGTTGCAATTTGGCCTTGAATACAGAATTAAGTGAGATATAATTTACTACATTTTCAGCCCACTTTTGTCAGTAAAAGTTTCTCATTTTGTATGACGAAGAGTAAAGCTGCATGAGAAATCCATGTCCAGTCATCTCTCTGTTTAAAGCCCTTTCTTGTCTCTATTTAGCTAGTAATGCTGCTGTGGACTCCAGATGTTTAGAAGAAGCTGCAGACCATAGAAGACAAGCCTGTCTCTGCAACATGGGTCACTCCTTGCCTTTTGTTTAAGTCCCTTATAGGCACTTTGCAGGAGGGAAGCTGATGTCAATATCTGCATTCATCAATGAGGGATGGATGGAAAGAGTATACCTGCAGAACCTGGAGGTGCCAGGAGATGTCAGCCCTTCCAGGCCCTGTTAAATTGACCTGTCCAGGAGGAACACAGAAATGACAGCTTGCTGTAGCCATGCTGTGAATATAAGGTGTTTATATACCTAAGCCTTTGGTGGCACAAGCAGTGTCTACTCACTGTGTAGGAAACTTGAGAATTGAAGTCTCTTTCCAGTTTCCTAGAACACGAGGCTTACAGACAACCTGTGTTATTGATTTGACCACCTTCTTGTATTTATTAATTAAGCAATGTGTTACTAATTGCCAGAAGGACGGAAAGAAGCTGTGATTTGATTATGTGTGCCAGGACTCTCAGTGAGAATGAAGAATTTAAATCGGGGAAGCTGGGGGGTGAGGTTTTTATGCAGCTCTGTCAGCTTCTTGCTGAGCTTTCACAGAATCACAGAAACACCGAGGTTGGAAAAGACCTACAAGATCATCCAGTCCAACCATCCAACTACCACCAATAGTTCTCACCAAACCATATCCCTCAACACAAAATCCAGACATTCTTTGAACTCTTCCAAGGTTGGTGACCCATTCCAGTGCCTGACCACTCTTTTAGGGAAGTAGTATTTCCTGATGTCCAGCCTGAATCTCCCCTGACGCAGCTTGAAGCCATTCCCTGTAGTCCTATCACTAATGACATGAGAGAAGAGGCCAACCCCCAGCTCACTACAACCTCCCTTCAGGCAGTTATAGAGAGCAGTAAGGTCTCCCCTGAGCCTCCTCTTCTCCAGACTGAACAATCCCAGCTCCTTCAGCCGCTCCTCATTCCTCCATCCTGCTCTGCCTTGGAATGGCAGCCTGAGAGGCACAACAGAAGCCTGCAGCTCCTGCATGGTTCATTTCACCAAGTGGCAGACACTGGCACTTCTCTTTCTAAACTTCTGGAGGTTTGTGGTAATACTGACTCTTGCTGTGCACTGGTTCCTAACAGAGTGCAGATGTTCCTTGTCAGCTCTGGCCATCTTTCCAGGCTATAAATACTGCCTTTAGTAAAGAGTGGTGGTGAAACAGGCTGTGATTTATGAATGAGGTTGCACGAGTTGGCCTGGCTTTTGAAGTAGCTTTTGTGTGTGGAAAGCACCGTGGGTGTGTTAGCTCACCTGTTTATCCTTTGCTCTTGTTCAGTGGTAAGAGATGGGTGTTCGAAACCTGTTGTAGCAGGTGTGAATGGATAAGGTGTTGCTTTGGCCTCATGTCAGAGGAGTTGGGAATTTGCTTTCTTCACAAGATTGGAGTAGACCAAATTTAGCAAATTTGTAAGGAAATTTCAGATGTTGGCCAACCTTTTGTTGAAGAGGGCTAAAGAGATATTCCCCAAATCAACAGTGTGAGGATATTCTTTTTTATTTGCTTTCTGGGGTGGTTTGTGGGCAGTGTTCTGAAAGCTGTGTTTTCGTCATAAATCCCATGATAGACCACTGAGAATGAAGCCCTTATATTTATGCTTATGAAACACCTTATTATATACACTTAAATAAATGCATATTTGTAAGAAGAGGATGTCTGTTTTCCCCAAATACTCAGTTAAAATTGAAGAAAAGAAAAAAAGAGGGGGGCGGGGGGGAAAAAACAGAAGTTGTACTGAAGGTATGTTTGATTCTTCCATTTGATGTTACTCTGTAGGTAACGCTTCTTCCTCTAGTAGCACTGCATACCTCCCTCAATTAAACCGTATATGAAAAGAGAGGTAGGGCACAAGTGATGGTATGTGTTGAAGGTGGTGTGCAAAATAGCAAATATTTTTGTTCTTAGTTCATACTGCATGAAAATCTCATCACTGGAGGGCTAATAAAGAACCTTCCAGTAAACTGGTAGGTGATTGCTGCTGGAGTGATCAGTTGTGCTGACTGTGGCTTGTCAAGCCTGAAAATTGCAGTGGCATATGAAACTCTGGCATGTCAAAGTGTTGTGTTTAAAATCATCTTTAACTCATTCCACTCATATCTGCCCTGCGCATGGCCTCTGCTGATCACACATTAGCTCCCTGTAAACTAAGACTTAGTGGAAAGAATTTCTGTATAGTACTTTTTTTAAAAAATAGAAATGCTGTCACACACACACACAGAACTGAGATTGTGCATAAATTTTCACACAAGTATCTGGGAAAAGCTTTTGCAGACTTTAAAAAAAAGGGTTTTTTCCATGTGCAAGGAGATGTATGTGGGGGTACGCTTTCTTATGTGGAAGGTTTTTGCCTCTTTGAGGGACAAGCAATACACAGCTTAGCCAGAACTTGCCTCCGGCAGCAGAAGTTGGAGGAATCTATAAATGTGTGATTTATATAAGGTGCCCTGGGACTGCTGAACATGCTGAATATCCTGACTCAGAGCAACTGATGAGGGAAATCACTACTGCCATGAGGGAACAGGAGGAAAGCGAGCAGCTCTCTGGGCTGGCCGGTTGGTTTATGTCTCTCTCCAGTTCTCCACACCAAGCTCCTTTCTGCAAGTCCTGCTGCTATCACTGGTGGAGCCTCCTGGTGGGATGCCTTCCGTGTGTGGGCTGCATGGATGCTGCTAAGACTTCTGGGGAGGTTATCTGGGGAGTAGCATTGTTTCCAGGACAACTGGGGAAGAATGAGGAAGGGACTTGTGCTGATTCAGCACAGAGCTGCTGAACACCCTAGCTGGTTGGCTGCATTTTCCTGTGAAAAGTAGCTAATGGCTCGCTTATACAGAGGCCTCTTTACACTGTTCTCAAAAGCATTGGGTACCTGCTGCTTGCAGATGATTGGATTAAAAAATACTAGTTCAAGAAGTAAGTGAGAAGCCATTATTGTCGGTGCAGTTGTGGGTTGACTGTAGCAGATGGCCTTTCTGTTCAGTGAGCAGGTTTTGGACACGGCGTATTCAAAAGGTGAGTCTGAAGCACAGTGTGCTTCTAGGGTGGAAAACCCGTATTCAGGTCTCCATGTTTAACTGTTATACTCTAATGGCGATTAAATAAATGTCCCTGTTCTACACAACTCCTTCAATTAATTGGTACTTGCTCTATCACGTAATATCACTTTTGTACTATTAATTACCTTCTATTCTAAGAGGAATTAAATCCTTCTCAAAGCTGTGTGTTGTCGCCTTACTTTTTTTCTTCCCACATTTTTTGTATCTGATAGGGCTGCTGGACTACAGAATATGGTGTTAGACTCCAGTGCTGCCATGGGGAGCAATAAACTTCAGGAGAAAGATGCTGTTGGAGCCCTTGGCCATGATCTCAGCAATGGCAACAGCAGCAATTTGGAAGCAGCCAGGCACCTAGCTAAACGCCTCTACCATCTGGACAAATTCAAGCGCTCTGATGTGGCAAAGCATTTGGGTAAAAAGTACGTGCTGATGTGAGGACATATGTCCTGTTGTTCATGTTACTGATTTGGGGGAGTTCACTCTTGAATGACAAACTTTTCTTTTTTTCCTTCTTTGTTCAAAGCAATGAATTCAGCAAGCTTGTGGCCGAAGAATACCTTAAGTTTTTTGATTTCACAGGCATGACGCTGGACTTCTCACTCAGGTATATGCCTCTTTGCAAACCTGATGTTCTTGTTCTAATGACTGTGCTGTGTTCTCTGCTGTCCTGACTGAATAGTGGGAGTTTTAGATGGTAAAGAATGGAACTGACATATTCTGGGATGGAGCATTTCTCTCCTGTTTGGCTTGGCATGCCACCACTGTAGCACTGTTGGAGCAGTGGCATTTCCTGGAGAGGGCGATCTTTGGGTGGACCTGCGTAGATATGATCCTTGATCCTTTTCTCCTTGACAGGGAGAAAAATGACATATCAGTGAACAGGAGGACTGCCAGGTGGAGCTGAGGAACGAAGGTGTTGCTCATGCTGAGCTGCATTGTGCTCACTGACTTTTTCACTGATGCTTGCTCTGCTTGGGTGCAGAGTGCAAAGCAGGGGCCAGGATTTCATGTAGCTCAGCAGCCCCCTTGCTGTGTCCCTCTGAGGCACCTAAAAATATGCAGAATGGCAAAAGCCTCTGTACTGAAAATGCCTATGAGTGTTTGGTTGCTGCCAGAATGGGTGTTTGAAAACCCATCCTTCAAGTTTTGTTCCTTTTTACACCAGAATTAGGCCTCAGTTTGTTTTCAGGATTTTTTCTTAGGAGGCAGTGTACCAAATTTTTTGTAACAGTGGCCTATTGGCACAGTTGATGGATAGTTAAATGCAGACAGAAAAAGAAGAGGGATTTAAAGTGAGTTTCAATCATCTGACTTGGGTTACTCTAGAGGGTTATTATTTTTCACTAACTGTACAAACCCCAGAAGGCTGTGGGTTTTGTCAGTCCCCTTACAAATAATTTCCAGGAGGTCAGCTGCCAGCAGCTGCATCTGAGCCGTGCCTCCGTCTGCAGGGCGAAAAACAGCACTCAAGTCCTGCACACTAACGGCAGTGGGAACACACCTGCAGAAGGGGTTAACAGAGTGCTACAATTCTGCATGCTCCAAGGAGCTGAGCACCAGCCCCCTGCAGGGTGGAGGATGCTGGTTCCTTGTTCTGGGTGTTAGGTGCCCTGAGGCGTGATTCTAAATATACCCGTCTTTTAAATTGTGAAATCCAACACCTAATTATTTTGCAGCACATTTTTAGGCGGTCTCTTCTCCCTGTGGATCTCCGGTTAATATTAATAGTTGTGACCTTCTCTAAAATATGCTCTCTCTGGCATGATACTTAGATGCTCAAAGAACTTGAGCCAAACTGCAGAGGCTGTCAGGCACCGTTAGCGCATAGAACAGTCTGAAGTCAAAGGATCAGCGCGAACCCCAGTGGTATGCTACCCCACATATGCAGGAGTGAGAAGTAGCTGTGCCATTACTGCTGGCTTGCTGGTGAGCCGTGGTTTGTTAAAGCATGGTGATGTGTTGGCACACCACAGCCCATAGCTGCAGCCCTGACCCGCATTACCCCTAGACTGTGTGAAGCTGTTGTACGGTTTGGAACATGGTTGACGGACAGTCCAAGATATAATGACAGTCATTCATTGCCCAGCTCTGCTTCCACATGCATGTCACCTTGTGTCACTCATGCATCTTTCTTGTTTATTTAACAAGTGTTCCACCATTTGCCAATCCGAGGGGTCTTTCAGATGGGTAAATGTCCTGAAAACAAGGGGAGGCTTGTAGGTCTCTGTTGACAAGCATGAGCAGGGGCTATTGCTGGAGAGAGCCTGAGCTGGAAGAGCTGGGACAGCTAGTTGTCAAAAAGTTCCGTTAGGACAAGAAATAGGGTTGGATGAGAAATCCTGTAGAGACTCAATTGTATGTACTTGTGAATTTAGTAATTTGCAATACACTGCATGTGAAATGAAGTTATTACCAGGCAGATCACACTCTGTATGGGTGTGAGATCACTGCAAGTATGGTCTGTCTCTGACCTTACATCAAAGAAAAACAATTAATATTATTCTTCCAGGTCAGACAGACTTTCAGTGCTTCAGCAGCATATTCCTCACTTCTCAGATCTGGTGTTTCAGTCCTATGAAATATTTAAAATTTGTCTGTTAGGCACTCATTTTGTGTGCCTTCTTGCTTCAGACCCAAAAAGTCTGTGCTTTCAGGCTTTTCTTAGAAGCATCTTAACAAATGAGTGTAGGCTGATAGCACTGAGGTCATCTCTTGGCTGCAGATGTGGGGATTTGGGCAAATGCAGTAGTTAAAAGAGATGGCTCTGGGGAGCCATCCACAATGAGGCCTTCCAGTAGTTGAAGGGAGCATATAAACAGGAGGGAGAATGGCTGTTTATGAGGGTGTACAGTGATAGGACAAGGGGAATGGTTTTAAACTGAGTCAGGGGAGGTTTAGGTTAGATATTAGGAGGAAGTTTTTCACAGAGGGTGGTGACACACTGGAACAGGTTGCTCAAGGAGGCTGTGGATGCCCCATCCCTGGAGGCTTTCAAGACCAGGCTGGATGTGGCTGTGGGCAGCCTGGTCTGGTGGTTGGCGACCATGCCTGTGGCAGGGGGGTTGAAACTTGATGATCATTATAGTCCCTTTCAACCCAGGCCATTCTGTGATTCTATGATGCTTGATGAGATTTGGCTGCAAAAGGCTAGCTTTTCTAGCAGGAGCAATAGTGGAGTGGGAAGAGGCAGATGAAGAAGTCCCTTCTTTTTGCACAGGCTGTGCCCCTGTATGCATCTGCTCTCTGCCCAGGACTCAAAAGCAGTAGCAGGGCAGGTTTTGTTCTTTCTGCTACTGATGCACAACAGGAGAAATTTCTGTCCTCTTTCTCTCATTTTCTGCAGGGCACATGGCCACACTGCCCTTCTGCAAGGTGACTGTTGGGTCATGGCTGCTGTGTTACATGTCCCACCAGAGGGAGGATTTCACATTCTGTCCCAACTCCAAGTCCTTAGTGCATATGCCTCACTTCACTGCCTGGATTAGTTCCTCTGATTTTGATGGAAATAATGATGGCTGTAAAGTTAAAAGGTGCAGGCAAAAAGGGCAGAGAACATCCTGGATGTATGTTGTACATGACCTGTTCCAGTGTCTTACCTGAAGAAATGAAAAACACTGAAAACTAAGAAAAATTAGTTCAGTTATTAAATTTGCTTGTTAGCTGGTGTATTCCATGGTTAAGACCAGTGGTAGTTTAACTCCTAGTTCATGTACTGTGATGTTGGAATTAACTGTGCATGGGTTGATAGTCTTTTCCTTGACAGGCTTCTTGGAGCCAGCTGTTGGGCACATGCTTATGTATTTCTTAAGCTCTATAGCTATATATGCTTCCCCTGTCTGAGGGGGATAGAAGGATTTATGATTTTAATTTCTCCTTTTTATGCAATTCTTTTAGGAGTTTCTTTAGAGCCTTTTCCCTTATTGGAGAAACTCAGGAACGAGAGAGAGTTTTAGTCCACTTTTCCAGCAGATACTATCAGTGTAACCCAAACACCATTTCTTCTAAAGGTAACTTTGCTTTTTGTAAGAAGATGTTTGGTCTCCTTCTATCCTCCCCTTGTTTGTATGGTTGCATGTAGGGTGATGTATAACTGTTGTGCCATGCTTTAGAAATTGCCTGTTGTTAGCATGGAAACCCTTCATACTGTCCACATGTAATCACGTGTAAAGATCTGTAGGCATCCTCAGTGTAAATTCTTAGTTGCAGCCTCTTCAGATTTAAGTGCCTGCAGTTCTGTTTTTCGGTCTTACTGACTCTGAGTGTGTGTGGGTGCCTGCACTCTAGCTACAGTAAATGAGAATGCCACCTTATCTGGAAGTGATGCAGTTCACTTTTCATACACCAATCCATGCTTGTTTCTTCTCACACACTGATGCTGCACATGCCCATTCTTGCCAGTTACGTAGGTGAATTTTGGGTGCTGTAGACCCTGGCGAGTTTTCATCTTTACTAACATCAGTCAGAGTATTGCCTCCTTGCCAGTGTTTTCAGTCATTTTGGAAACTGATGAGAAAAATAAACAAGCAAGCACACAGATCGAACTCGAAGAAGTTGGCATTCAAAAGGAGGGCACACTGTCAGCTGGCGTGGCTCCTGCGTTCAGTCAGCCACACCAGCAGTGGAATGTGACTGTAATTCCAGTGCTGGCTGATCACACACTGAGAAAGCTGAGCAAGGAAGGAGGGTGAAAAAGAAATATGCACAGGCTGAACTGTGCCTCTGGTTCTCTAGTGTAACTAAGAAGAAGCTGCTGCATTTGGAAGTACTGTCTTGTTTACTTACCCCTTGTTTTGTGGTTAACCCTTGTTACAGTGAGATGGTATTTGCCATTTGCCCTCATTATATCTTTTTAGCTTCACTGGCTTGCCTGTCAGACAAGAGAATAGGTAGCAGTAAGGCGTGATCTGCTCTTGTGCTATCTCTATCCTCTTTCTTATGCCTTTCTTATTTTAAGTCAGGACAGGCAGTAAGTAAGAACAAGCATGTCATTTACAGATTAAAACAATGATTTGTGTTTTGATGTGGCTGCCTTACTCTAGTCCAAGTTGCAGAAAGTACATTTCCAGTTCAGAGCCTGAACAAGTGTCTGGATTAAAGTGAGTCCTGTAGACTTTGCATAGGGTTTTAATGTTGATGCTGAATTTCCACTGTCAGTAATCAAGTGGTGCACTGCAGAAATGTGGTGTTTGTTTCTTTCAGTGGAAAGCCAGGATTGCATTTGTTTTTCTCTTTTCTCCTTTTCCTTCTTAATCCTCTGGTTATATTTGCGATTTGGAATTGGGAATGCAAGCTGCTGTGGAGAAATGCAGAGACCTGAACAGAGGCACCACAGTCTCAGATTCTAGCTGCTTCAGACTTACTATTGTTAGTGATGATAGTAGTACTTCTTTCACTCTGTGCTTTGCTAGAATTCTGTCACATTGGTTGGGTAGTAGGCCCTGTACGAGCATGATAAGAAAACATAGTAGTTGTCTTGAGGGTTGTCTTTTTGTAAAGGCCTTAGGCCTGTGATCACACAGTCTTACTGACTTTTAAGATATGTGTATCCCCGTCCACCATTTCTCTTCTTTTACAACACGGGAATCTGTATGTGATTTGGCTACAAGAGATTTTAATTGCAGCTCACTACAGGATGTCTTTGCTTTGTAAGTGATCATTTTTCTCGCCTCTGTGAGAGAAGATGACATCTGGTGTTTATAAACAAGAGAACAGATAAGTTTTTTTCGTAGTGTAATAGATGTTTGGAAACTGAATTTAAGCATTTGGAGATTGAATTTAAAAGAAATGCGTGGAAAATGAGGAACATGAGAGTGGTGACTGCTTTTGAAAATGTTGATCCTTACTGACATTCCAAGCTGTACGGCAGTGACTCTGGGAGTGCAGTCAGGAATAGTGTGTCTTTTCTGGTGCCTTGTGGAGGACCTGTGATCAGGAGGTCATGCAAGACCTCCTTAGACATTGCTAGAGTACTCACTATCCAGCACGAAGTCTAGGCAGTGAAAATAAATGGCTGAAGTTATTCAGAATTCTCCACTGAACTGAGGAGGGGTCCAGAAGGAGAGAAAAACAATTACAATTGTTACGTTCTATCATACTGTACGGAAAAATAGCTGTTTTCTGTCTTCACTTTCTGTCCTAAACAGATAAAATAAAAAGGAATTAATTCAAGCTACGGTACTGATGTCAGCATGGTTTCCTGTCTAGTTTGCTTCATTTGTGGGTGCTGCAAGATAGTTTTGACATTCATTAAAAGGTGAAAGAAAGGTTGCTCTGTTTTGGCAACTGTGGAATGACCTCACTGTTTGTTTATTTATTTGTATTTCTTGATAAACAGATTACCATTAAAAAAAAAACAGATTCAATTAGACTGTGAGGCTTGGTTTCATCCATCCTTAAGGGTACAGTCTTGAGTTTGCATGTGACTGGTTATATCTCTCTGCAGATGGAATTCATTGTCTCACGTGTGCCCTGATGCTGCTAAACACTGATCTGCATGGCCACGTGAGTATGAACAGCTTCATATAGATTGTTCCTGACAACTCTGTGCCTGGAGGTAACAGTCTTCTGGCGACAGAATCCCCTTGCTGATGGGCTGATTCTAAAGTACTCTGAACATCTCTGTTGCAGACAGCAAACAATGAGGTGGTTGTTCTCCCTGAAACTGCTGTAGTACAGGGCAGAACTGTCCAGCATGCCCAGGAGTACACAGGTCTAGGCCTGGTGTTGCACCTGATTTTACCATTATGTGTGAAGAAACTCCTTGTCATTGAGCTCCTTCTTTTCTTGTCTCATCCCCATTCTTTCCTGATGATGGCAGGTGGTTCTGACTGGGGAACTGTTGTTGGGATTGATTTCTCCTTTACAGTATGTAAAAATACTTGGAAAAGTGTAAGAAGGAAGAGAAGTGAAGAGAAACTGGGAAAGTCACAAGGGGAAGGTGTTGGTTGTAGGCCTTATGCTGCAGAGGGAAGATCTGGTAGAACCAGAGTTCTGCTCAGCCAGGGTAATTATGAGTGTGCCTGGAGGCAAGAAAGTGAGGAGGGGTGTGGATACCCTGAGTTGAAGCCCCGCATTCCCCCAGCAAATGCCTCTCCCCAGTGGCTGCCTGGGGGAAGTAATTTTCTAGCTGAAATTTTCTTAGTCACACTGGAGCAAGGTGCCAGCAGCCCTAGGACATGTCTTTCAGCACTCATGGTGCTGAAATAGGCTGCTATGCATAGTATTCCTGTGGTGGGAGGTGTTCTCTGTCCTTACACAGCAGGGATGTGGGTTGGGCAGAAGGTGACAGAGGCTTGTCCATGGGGACAGGGGTAGCCTGGGCTACATGGTGGTGGGTCTGTCTGCAAGGGTTGCTCAGGCCCTGTGGGGCAGAGCTCTTTAGTGGGTGCAGGTAACAAAGCCAAGGCTTCTGTATGCTTCTCCAGGGATTTTGATGCCCGCTTCACATTGATTGAAGATCCCATTGATCTGAAGATAGTAGGAGCAGGAGAGGAAGGGGAGTTGTAGAGAATTTTGTCCCTGGAAGCTGGGCTTACCTTAGCTTAGAAGTGCGTGGGACAGTGAGTGGAATTTGGGGAGCATGCCTTGGTGTAATTCTCAACCTTCTCTGCTTCCCTTGATTACATTGCACTGCCTGCACAGGTATTCTGTTACACAGGGTAGCAAACAGCCTGGCACAACAGGAGGGAGGACTGAATATTGTGCCTGAGCTGGCAGTGTTGCGTATTGCTCTCTGTGATTCTTTAGTGGGCTTTTTTTAGCCCACTGGAGGGAGAGAGGTGCTCTGGCCCTTCATTGCTGCTGTTGATTTGCAGCTGAAACTGGGATGGTTGAGTGATATACAGTGTAATGTTGGAGACTGTATGGAGCTACATGTATGGAGCTCTAATGTTTGCCAGAATTCTGCATATGTGTTGCTTCTCTCTGTCCCTCTGGGATTTCCTTTAATTTTGGTATTCTTCTGTTTTTCATTTTTCTGCATAGCTGGTAAGTTAGGCATTTCTGACTTGGAATGCAGCTCCTTGCACAAATATACTAATTGCCTGTTTCCTAACAAAGACATAATGCTTCAACCTGACCTGCGCATGATTCTACAAGAGCAGAAAACAAATGAGTTTGAGCTTGTCTACACTGAGCTTTTTTTGTTGCTGACAATACTAAAAGTAACTGCAAATTCTTTTGTTTCATAGTGAGCTCGATTTCTTGTGAGGCCTCCAGTCTGTACCTTCCCTTAAGTCTTGTAGACAAACTCTTACTTTTTCCTTTATTTGCCCCTGCTTTACAACACTTCTTTCTCTTCGTAAATACAGCATTTTTGCTAGCTATGTCTTGGAGATGCATGCTCGCTTTTCTGCAGGCAGGCCATTATCCAGACTGTAAGAACATGTTAGAGAGGTAACTGTGTTCAGGGTAGCTCTAGACTTCCACACACATGTTTTGGAACCTGCATGGCACTGTGTGGAGACATTAGCTATGGTCCTGAAGCAAAACAGCCATTCTTTTGGAGTACTAATTATCTCAATAAGTAAACTGGACCATACTGCAGTTGGGCTTGGTCAGTGTGGAGAATTACAAACTGCTATGGAGGAAGCAAACAGAAACAGTCTGATATCTGTAACGGGGAAGAAAGAAGGTGTTTGCACGTTTATGAGAACAGCTCCAGCTTGCGCCCAAAAACTGGACTTATGAGCTGTATTCAGCAACCAGAGGGCCAGGGTTGTAGCCCTACTATGTTGTTAAGATCTTTAATGATGTGGGAAGCGCTGTGTGCCCCTCTGGAAGTAGGGGTATTCCTGCATGTCTGCTTTTTGCAGAACTATGTGGCCAAAGACTGTGGAATCTCCCTTTGCATTAGATAGGGTTGATAGTCAAGGTTTGGTGAATTCCCAGTTTTCTCTCGGCCTCTGTTATGGAATGGGAGTAGTTGAGCAGCCCAAGCAATCATGTAGCTGTAGCATTGAATAATCTATGTTACTGACTCATCCCTTTCTTGGCTTTTAACTTCTGTCTGCATAAAGCTCTTCCAGAGTAGGCTGTCAATATTTCACATTTTATTGGCAAGGCAGGGCAGAGGGCATAAAGTTGGAATGCTGCTTCCTCAGGGGAATAGTAAGCAGTCTGTTTTGCATGCAGAAACAAGGCAGGTACCTTGTAATGCACTTACATTAGTCAGAGGGAGCAAGTGCAGCAACACTGCTTACTGGGACACAGTACTGCAGGTGGAGGTTTGCAGATTGGTAGCCTGATAGAGGCTAACTCTCAGTTGACCTAGAAGATTATGGTTAGTTTTTATTCTGCAGCCAGGGCATACCCTGACCATGGAGTAGACTCACCACCTTGTCCTCTCTGGCATCTGTAGAAATACTGTGGTCATCAGAGAATCCTGATTTCCCATTGTTCCTGTCGTGTTTCTTCTTATGCTTTCTTTTTGATATTACCATTTCTGTCTGCTCACAAGGCTTCCCACATGCAAGTTTGGGGTTTCTAGCACACGGGGCACTAGGGAGACCTAGCACAGGCACTTTCTCTGATGGCTGACTGAGACTGAGATTCAGGAGCAATTTAAGGCAGCCTCAAGCCTCCACGTGAGGTGATTTTGGACCAGCAGGCATTTGCTGAAAGACTGTGGCTCAGCTGGATAATTTCAGACAATGAATGAAGTAGAAAAAGAAAAAAGTATTACCTGGAAATGTCAGAGAATCATAGAACATTCTGAGCTGAAAGAGACCACGGATCACTGAGTCCACACCCGGCTCCGTACAGTGCTGCCCAGGATTCAAATCCTATGTCTGAGAAGTTGTCCAAACACTTATTTGATTTTTGGCAGCTGCGGCCTTGGCTACTGCCCTGGCAGCCTGTTGGTTGCCCACTGCCCTCTGGTGAAGAACCTTTCCTAACACATCCCTGATCCTCCACTGACAGCAGCTCCACCTCAAGTTAATCTCAGCGCTGTGACTCAGAAAGTGGGTGCTTCTGTGTATCTAACTGTTGCAAGGCAGTTGCTACTGGACGATTGGAAAGCTAAGAGAAAGGTCTGGAAGGAGCCTCAGTTTTTTGTTTCTTTGTGCCTCGCAACAGATTCAAGTAAATATTTTCTCTCAGAGACTGATAGAATCTTTGGAAACATGGGGTGGAAGGCACAATGCATATACCAGTGAGCTTTAGCACCACCCTGTTCATTACTCTACAGTACTTAGCTTTTTTCTATTCAGATGGGCCCAAATGCACTTTGCTGTTTCCAATTAAGTTCACAAAGAGATGCCTCTAAGTAATGTTGGCAATGACTTCTTAGTAACATCTGCCTTGGGCTTGATTTAAAGCTGGGAGATGTGATTTGTCTGAGATGTTGCATGTTTATGTCATTTTAGGAAGTAGCATGGCTGTAGTGCTTTGTTTCTCTGTCATCTTTTCCAGAACATTGGGAAAAAGATGACCTGCCAAGAATTCATTGCTAACCTCCAGGGGATGAACGATGGTAAAGACTTCCAAAAAGAACTGTTGAAGGTAAGAAATGAACTGCAGAACGTGGGTCTCAGTATCAGTGAGACAGCTCACACCCTGCTTGTGTTTTCTGAATTGTAAAACAGACTGTATTTCTTCTCCTAAACTATATGCAGTATATACAGTGTATATTCTATTGTTTTCCTTCTGCCTTTACTTGAAGGTGACTGAGACTACATGCAGCATGAGCAGTCAAGACCTATCTTCAGTGGGGCTAGCTTCAGAGCCATATGTCTTAAAAGCTCAAGTGGCCATGCAGTCTCAGATTGCTGTCTCTTGATTCAATCAGAGAGAAGCAGCCAGTTGGTTCTGACTATTGAATACATAAGGACTAATCCTGAATTGTGTATCTGGAAGGCGAATGGTTTTTCATCAAAGGTGCTTTGGGGTTTTCACGTCAGAGCAGATGTAATTTCAGATTACAATGTGCTGTCTGGTACAGACTGCTTTGCTTCAGATTTTATTCATTAAGTTTATGCCAGTAGTTAAATCTGAAGAACTGGGAAAGAGGCTGAAAAAGGTGGATCTTGTTTCATTGTCGGTAATAATGAGAATGTTTCATTTCTCTTTTTGTGTGATTGTTGGCATGAAACAGCAGTCTGTTTGAATGAGGAGAGGAGTGCATACACCAGAGTTCATAATTTTTTTTTGTAATGGAAATAATAATGAGAGGTTGCTGCATCTGAGGTCTGACCCAAAGCCTATTGAGGTAAATCAAAAGAACTGCTGCCTCTTCTGTGGGCTTTGTAAGGCCTATTGTGAAGTGCAGATGAACCTGCGTAACTGTAAGTGGCAGTCTTTGTTTTCTGGTAATTGGTAGTTTCTCGTTTCTCCAGCTTTCTGGGGAGGACAAGACCAAGTGCCAGGTCCTGCACTTTGGCCACAACAACCCCAGGCAGCACTGCAGGCTTGGGATAGAGTGGAAGACTGTGTGGAAAAAAAGAACCAGGGGGCATTGGTTGGTACTTGACTGAACACGAGCCAGTAGTGTGCCCAGGTGGCCAAGAATGCCAATGGCTTCCTGCCTTGTATCAAAAGTAGTGCAGCCAGCAGGAGCATGGAGGTGATCATCCCCCTGTAATCATTACTGGGGGGGCTGAACCTCGAGTACTGTATTCAGTTTTGGGCTCCTCACTAAGAGACACACATTGAGGCCTTCATATGTGTTCAGAGAAGGACAACAAAGCTGTGAGGGGTCTGGAGCTCAAGTCTTATGAGGAGTGGCTGAGGGAGCTGGGATTGTTCAGTCTGGAGAAGAGGAGGCTATGGGGAGACTTTATTGCTCTCTCAACTGCCTGAAGGGAGGTTGTGGTGAGGTCGGGGTGGGCCTCTTTTCCTGCACGGCTGGCGATAGCACTAGAAGGGAATGGCCTCACGTTGTGCCAGGGAAGGTTCAGGATGGATATCAGGAAAAATTTCTTCTCAGAAAGAGTCGTCAGGTGCTGAAATGGGCTGTCCAGGGAGATGGCTTAGTCACCATCCGTGGAAGTGTTCAAGAACTGTGTGGGTGTACACTGAGGGACAAGGTATAGAGGGGAAATATTGGTGGTAGGTGTATGGGTATCTTGAAGGTCTTTTCCAACCTTGGCAATTTTGTGTTTCTGTGATTCATTGTAAGGAACTGGGAATGTAAACTCAAACCCCTTGTTATTAGTTTTCACATCTTTATTTTTAAGATCTGAACGCAATGCTCATCTGTCAGTAGCATCGCTTGATTTTTTTTCATGGAAGTTCATTTCTTACCCTGTCATAGAGAGATGTGTTAAGATTAATTTTCAAGCTAATTGCAGCCCTTATTGAATAAGAAGGTCTCCAGGCTGTGTTTAAATAACCTTCAGAGTGTACTGAGGAGAGATTTCCACGGGTTCTTACCTGCTGTTTATTTTTCTGCTGACAGAAGTACACAGTTGAGGCTGAATCTTGGTGTTTATTATTGACCTTCAGACTAATGCTGAGACTGACTGGCTCTTTGCCAGCCCACTGAGAGCAAGAGAATGGGACTCAAGATGTACTGGAGGCAGTAGGATGGAAGAAATCTGGTGCCAGCATCCTGCTTCATTTGAGATGTTCTGCCTTTCTCTGCATGCTGCCCTAATGCTTTCGGGACAGATGTGGCACCCAGCTGTGGTTTGTCATCTCACTTGTCTGAAGATACTCTAGATGTTCTGCCCCTTGTTCTATTAATGTACTGGTGAGGAGAAGCGGAGTGCATGGCAGTGAACATGCATTTCAATTGCTACATTACTGTGTCCACAGCAGCTACCCTGACACAAGTTGTGTGATTACAAAGATTTAGCTGAAATTAAATTTGCATTAGCGTCAATAAATTAAATTCACAGAACCCTGCTTCAGCACAGTGCTGAAGCGCTTTTGGCTTGCTGGTGCGTTAGCAGGACGGCTAATGACAAGCAACTGAGGCTGCTGGCCGATTCCCTGCAGCTCTTCAAGGTTTCTGTGAGAGAAGGACCATTTCCACAGGGTGGCAGTGTGCCCCTGCGAGAGCGAGATACTGACACCCACGATGTGGTTGGGAAGTAATTGTGCTTTTCTGCCTCTGGTCCTCCTGCATTCCCCTCGTGGCTCTGAGATGAGCGTTTCATCACTGTACAAAGTCTGCAGCTTTGCATAGCCAAGCCCCAAAGCAAAGCTGAGCAGTGTTGGAATTGCAAGAACAGGGGAGAGGTCTTAACAAGTGACTTACAAGTGGTATTCATCCAGGACTTGGAAGTGCACTGCAGCTTTTGTGGTGGATCTGAAACACAAAGTCAGTCAGGGCTGCAAATCGTGCTTGATATCCAGAACACTCAGGGCTTGTAGGCGGAAGTCAGGTCAGTTGCTACAATTTCCCTTAGTTCCACTGAGCACAAAGTGTAGCCTTGGGTGCTTGTTTTGTCAGAATGGGAAAAAAGGCTTTCAGTGGGCATGTATGAACATGTGAGGAAATTCAATTCTTCTTTATACATGATCAGCCTCAGAAAACTTTGGATGTGAGATCTGATTGCACTTTTCTCCCTGCTATTCCCATGAAGGACCCTATCTTTGTTTTATTTTTTATTTTTTATTTTTTCCCAACAACAAGGCCACTGTGGTAAACATCATTAGGCATTGTTGTTCAGACCATAATTCTCAGTGTCATTGACAGTGCTTTGGGAATGGGGATTTTCTTCTGGCTAGCAGGCAAATGAGAAATGCTAATATGGTTTCACTCACTGTGTGTTTTTTTGTCTGTTCATTAACAGTGAAAATGGTTTCACTTTTGTACACCCATCTGCACAATGGCTCATCTCTTTTTCCTTTTTTCTCCCTCCCTCTGTTGGAGCTGAGGTTGCCTTTAGAGCTAGGACCCATAATGGCAAGTATGCCAAACCTCTGATTAACAGTGTGTTTCTCCCTATGAGATCTGCTTGCAGTATTCATATATTCAGTGCTTTGCCAGGCAGACAGATAAATGCACCTTCCATTTTATTCCATTTTAGTTCTGGTTTGACCATCTGTCACACGTCCCATTAATCTGCCATCAGCTGCTAGTAAAGGCCAGAAGTAGAGACAGTAGCCTGATTTTCATTACGTGCTGTCAGTGCATGTAGACCTGAGTGTTGTAGTTTATACTTATTGCAGAGTTCCTGTATACCTTCAAAGTGGAAGCAACTCCTTGTAAATAAGAAGCAGCATCCCAAGCTGTGATTCACTGAATCACAGGACTATCTTTGTGCGGCTGACCGGTGTTAAAGGTGAATCAAGCCTTTTAAATCCAGGCAGATTAAGGTTATTGAAATGAAATTTTTCAAAGTCAAGAAAACCTTTTGTAACTCCTGTTCTTTGGCTCTGAGCTCTCACACTCCAAGCATACAAATAATTTTATTTTATATCAAGCTGGGTAAGGTGATCCTGAATTACTGGCAGTGTTTTCTTTTCAGCTTTGATCTGTAGCAAAGGTCACTGTGCCATTGTGAGTCTAAGTCTTGGAAGGAGGCTTGTGAGTACAAAGAATTGTGACTACCCTTGTTCTGGCTGGTGCTGCAGTACTCTGGTATGGGTGGGCTCAGTGCTTACCCCTAAGGTAGACTGTGAATGGCTTTCTTAGCAGCATTTACACATGGAGACAAGTGACAGATTTTACCAAGACCAAGAAACGTAGAGAGACTCAGCCACAGCATTGATCTCTTCAGAGCAGGTGTACCTGAAACCCCAGGTTAGCTACTGCAAATGCCACTGTAGAAGGTGAAAAGGCAGGAGAGATTCTGCACCTCTATTAGTGAGAGTGAGCTGAACACATCAGAAATAGTTACAACAACAACTGCATCCAATATGTTAGCCAGAGGGAATCCATTACCAGATCATTGTTCATTTATTCCTGCAGAAAGGCAGGCCATGGTTAGTATCCAGCAACTTTGAAGGGAAATGAAGTCACTCTAGGGGAATACCGGGAACCTCAGGAATCTCGTGCCTACGCTGCAAGATTAGCTTACTGCAGCCTAATTCCTCCTTGTGCTCACACCAGCTTTAACCTGATATAGTCATACCATCACCACTGATTGTACTGTTATGTAACTATTGTCTTCCTTCACTTTGTGAGAGTGGCTAATGAAGACAAAATAGTCTAATTTTGGCCATGCTTCATTTCCCACAGGCAGTGTGGCCCTACCTAATGCTGTGCTGGTAAAATGGTGGCCACTGTGTCTTCCTCTTTCTTCTTGTTCCATAAGGGAAGCAGTAACAAAGAACTTTCTTATGTGAAGAAAAGTGACCCAATCCTACAGAATGTGCCAAGAGCCATCTCTGAAGAAATGGATCCCTGCATTTGTTAGGCAGTACTTCGATTGTGTGATGCTTTCCATCATAGGAAAAATACTTGATTGTTAGGCCATGTGCTGAGATCCCACCTGCCTGTGTTGTTCCGCATGTGTCCAAATTCCTTGGCATCTGTAGTGTCTAAGATAACTTGTTTGTGGAGAATCATGGGAGTTCGTTGTGTCACAATTGCA
Organism: Centrocercus urophasianus; assembly: GCF_019232065.1. Taxonomy (NCBI): domain Eukaryota; kingdom Metazoa; phylum Chordata; class Aves; order Galliformes; family Phasianidae; genus Centrocercus; species Centrocercus urophasianus. Next base: position 9,368,363 of record NW_024884767.1, on the reverse strand, counting down.
TGGGTTGTGCTGGAAGGAGCTACTAGGAGTCTACCTTCATTTCTGTACATCTGCAACACCCCTGCTGCTCCTGACTCTGGTGACTCTGTTGTGCCCCAGGAGGAACACTGAACACAAGCTGTACCTGTCCATGTGTCTTCTGGTGGAGGTGGTGGCTCTTATCCAAGGTATCAGGCAGATCACCAAGCTGAAGGGGCTGGGATGCTTGACAGGGACTTGGCTAGAGCCCAGTAGGGACTGCTGATGGAGATAAGGCTCCAGTCCTGCATAAAATATCTGCTTTTTCTCAAAGGCTATGTTTTTGGCTGGGCTTTATCTCCCAGAGAAGCGCTGTAATCAAGTGACCAAATTAAGTGGGAGTCACTGGTGCTGAACTCTTCTGAAGAACCAATCTCCCTTAATTTCCTAAATGATATTAATTCTTGATTAGGATTCTTGGGATATGCAATTTCCTATAGAAGCTGCAAGGTAGAGTTTATCTCATTTTACTGTCAGTTCCCTGCGCTTTAATTAAGGCATACTTTTTTTTTTTTTTTTTTTTGCCAGTCTTTGTCTCCTATCTCTCCTCCTCTCTTTCCCTGTTTAAAAATCACCCAAGGCAAACACTCAATTAAAAGACAATTGTAGGCATCTTGCTTGATCCTTTCCCATCATTTCAGGTGTTTTGTGATGAAGAATAAGCATCAGTAAGCTAACTTTTTGTTCCCATATTGTTTACTCAGAAGAAATCACACTAATCAGGCTGCTGTGTACACTCCTAATTGTTCATCTGCAGTCTCTACAGTTCCATTTTATGGCCAAAGCTCTTCAGCAAGGAATTTCCACCTTCCTGCTATTGCTGAATGGAAAAGAGAGCCTGATAAATTCACAAGAAGAGAGTTTGTAACAGCATGCCAGAAGGGACGATGTTTATTGCTGGAGCACTGTGCAGCTGTGGGCAAGGCATGGGAGGGGAGAGGAGAAAATGTCTGTCCTAGAAGAGCCAGAATTCTGCTTGGAAGGAATCAGGACTTACCTCCTTGGTTCCTATCCAGAATGAAGTTTTTCCTTTTTAAAATGTTTCTGCTGGGATAATGTTTCTGGGTCAGCTATTTCTTATGTTTGAAATGAAAGATCGGTTACTGAAGGCCTCTTTCAGCTGCTAGGAGACAACTGAGTCTAATCCAGTGGCATAAAAGTCAGAGAACGCAGGATAAAACCATTAATCCTTGTCTTTAACAGTTGTCTGTGAAAACCTACTTTGCTTTCCATCACCAAGAGCCACAGTAACAGTGACTGAAGGGAACACCTGGATTGCTTTTGCTTTCCTCCATCCTCAGTCAGGACTTTCCTGCAGCGATTAGCTTTGATTGCTTTGGCATGTAATACTAGGTGTTGTAGCTTATCCTCTGTAGGATAGTAACCAGCTCAAGCATGTCTGTGCAGAACTGTCAGTTAAGCCAGGTTGTGGTGATGTGCACACTGCTTTAGGTTCTGCTAGTAACATAGATTCTGACACTCCTTTGCCCAAGGCGACATGCACATCAATTTAATTTTGTGTTCCTGGAATTTGGTTCAATTCATATAAAATTAAAAGCCCCAAAACTATATGCGTCTCCCAAACAAGCTCAGGTATTATGTCTAAGAAAGCAATGAAAGATAAAAAGAAGTCTAATGCTCTCCACTGACTTTCTGCCTCTGAGCAGGGAAGGTAAAACTTTCAAAAGGCCTTAAAGTGTAAAATTTTGTAATGATGAGGCAGGAATGATGATTTTTCTGTGTGGTCTGGAGGTGGTCTGAGGCACTGCTTATCCTGGTAGGAAGTGGGCATTTAGAGATGGGTCTGTTTCTGCTTCCATGGCCTGCATTTCTCTGAGTTATTTTTCCTGTCCAGCCTTTTATCTCTGTGCTTTTAGAGTGTTATTCAGAAGATTTCTCCTAGCCCACCAGCCTTCTATGTCAGCAAGAAGTGAAATCCAAGCAGTTGTCCAGGAGTTTTCTGCTAGGACTAGCTGCAATTACATGGCTCAATACCAGGCTCCTAAGAATGCTGGGGAGGGAGAGGGAGGGATTTTCATCTGTGGATGCAAAGTCTCAATAGTATCTTGTACAAGTTGATCAGGCGAGTGAATCATTTCATGTTTAGCTTTTCCATCTTGTTGGGTAGCCAAGGATGTCAGTTCTTCTCTAGTTTAACCAAAATGCTTTGCAGCTCCCAAGCACAGATGTTTCTGTGTGGACCTTCCCGTTTCTTCTGCTGTCACTATGAAGGATACAGGATGGTAGTCTTCAGCAGTGCTGTGCTGTGCCACCTTAAAGAAGGAATTTTAGGCTCTTTTTGAGCTGGGAAATCTCTAATACAATGTCACACATACAGTTTGGTCCCTATGACATATTACTCCCACCTCCATGTAGGTAGAAAACAAATTCTGAAAAACATTCTTTGATCTTCCACCCACTGATCTGCTTGAAATTTTAGTTCTGTACAGCAATTCAAGCAGATGGATGAGTAATTTTAACATTTTTTTAAAAAAAAAAAAAAAAAAAAAAAAAAAGGAGAAAACATTACTTCCAACAGTTTGGGGAATTATTGCCATAAATCTTTGGTATTCCTACCTTCTGTTAGTCATCACACTTTTGCAATGACATGGGATTTCTCTGTGACCTAGATACACTGTTTCCTTTCAGGCAAATGTACTATGTTGCCACTTGACTTTCTGTATGTGTTTATATATATATATGTTTACAATATTTATTTCATTTTATTAATATTAAATATTTAATATTAATATTAAATGGATATTAAATGGAACATCTAGTTTCCTACTGAGATCTTACGTCTTTGATTGACAACATATTTCTAAGATTTTGGTAAAAATGCAAGGCAAATCCAAGGCACCTGTTTTCTGCCCTGATTGTCTTTGGCAGGCATTGTGAGGGCTGTGATGGTTCCCGTGGCTGAGGCAAGCCAGACATGCCTTCATAGGTGTATGCATTGGTGGAGGACAGGGATGCTGGAGGCTATGCCTATTTATCCTCTGTGGGCTGTTCCTGCCACAGGGAAAGGCATGCAGTGTAGGCAACACCCATGTGAAACTTCCGTGGCTCTCAAAGTGGCCTGGATTTTTATTTTTATTTTTTGTGTGTGTGTGTGTTTGTGTTTGCTGTGTGAATCACAGGGAGGCATTGAAGAAGGGCTGTTTTTTAATGCAGTCCCCAGGGGAGTGCTGAGTGGTGAGGGGTTTAAGTTGTTGACTGTAGTGTGCTCTCTGCGGCTATAGAGGCAGCAGTTGTTTGTGGCTGACAGTTGGCTTTGCAAGGGTGTTCAGTTTGCCTTACTGGGGCCATTTGGGAATGTTTTTTTGTGGGAGGATGGGAGGGATTTCTAGATTTCCTTGCTCTCTCCTGTAGCTATATTTGGCAGCTTTAACTTAAGGAGTTTGGTGGTCTCTGTGAGTTGATACTTATAATATGGCTCCATTCATTTCTGCCAGCTGTATTCACAGTACATCCTAGTTTCCAAAAGAATGATGCAGGAAGATAAATTTTTTTCCTCTTAAGACTATGCTGCTTGGCCAAGGAACTCAGTGAGACCCCAGTCTGCAACACTGAGCTGTTTTGTGATATACTGTGAAGAATCTAAAGATGGATAACTGCATTCCTTTGCTTGTAATGCTAATCACTGTAAAGAGGGCATGGTTTCTTTGAATTTCTGTTACTGTAAAAGAGCTTTTTCCATCAAACTTGTGCTCTTCCATCATTCTCAGCGAAACAGTACATCTTAGGAATAATTTATTTTGGCTCAAGGTATAGCATGAATTCTGGAGAAACAGAGGTACTAGAATTGATTGATTATTCCACCAGCCAACATGGTTTCACTCAGGCTGCTTTTAGTGACTTAGTGATGTAAAAAGCCAGTAGTAAACCTTAGCATCTGTGACTGCAAGTCAGCCTGTCACAGATGTGCTTTTAGCCTGCTAAAGTAAAACATACAATCTTAAGTTACCCTTGTGGGCACATAGGAACACTGCTTGTATTTTTATGGTACTATGACTTTATGTGCTTTGTTTCATGGTTGAGGTGGTCTCAAAGTACATACCAGTGCAGTTACAATAGCTTAGTTGACAGGGGATAGCCTCAGGCTGTAGTAATTTGACCAGTTTCTATTGTAAGGATTACTTTCCATACTGTATGAGAAATCAGTCATCTCCAGGGATTCCTTCAGACTATGTCACACAAGTACTACAGTATGACCTGCAAAAGACTCTTTCTTGAGGACATCAACAAGTGTTTTTTGCTAGTGAATCTGCTGACAGTGAGGTAAAACCAAGCATCTCTATAAATGTTGGGTAATAATCTCCTGCAGATAATGGAAAATATAACTATCTTATGGAGGAAACTAGGAGGATAATTTTGAAAATTTCAGTTGATATCTATTGTTCTCTCACCATACCTAAAACTTGTTACCATTAGGTTTCCGTGTTGACCTTGTTGCTTATGCATGTAAAAACAAAATTGTCGCTCTACTATTTCTGCTATTAACAGGGATGGCAGTTGGAGACATTAAGATTTAATCTCAGTTGTCAGCTCCCCTTGGTTATCAGACCTCAGAAATCATTATTTTAATATACTGTAATGTCAGTTAAGTAGTGTCACTGTTGATCAGTTGTTGAGCTTTAGTTCTGTAGCCATCATGTATGAGTAGTTCATCCAGTAAAATTAACTTTACCCTTCACATCTGTTTTTGGGGAGAAGAGCAAAACAGGCATGAAGAAAGAAGAAAAGCAATCTTCTTATGAAACAAGATTTAATGTTTATTTAGCAAACAAGAGTATATAAAAGCAGTATTAAATACTGCTGCTTTCCTGTGCTGCACAAATATGTGATTACTGACTCTTGAGTGTGTATTTTAGGTAATTGATGTGTGTATGTGTATTGTTAGCTTTTGTTGATGGTGTTGTCACTGGGTTCAACTTCATTTGCTTTAGCCCAAAGTTTCAATTCACCTTTAAGCTTATGGTTTGCATGTTAGAGATGCTGGTAGAAGGTACCCATGAATAGGGTCACTGTCCTTAAGGTCATCCATGTGATGTCACCATGCTGTTCTTGCTCAATGCCAAACGAGCATCTCTATTCTGCTCCTTGGCTACCAACTCTTTGCTGATCTCTGATCAAAGAGAAGAGCATGGCTTCTTGCCTCAACTGGAAATTCCATTGGGTGCAGACAGCTTTTATTTTTTTTTTTCTGGTATTGCACAGACATACCAGTCCCTCCTTAAAGAAATTACTTTTATCCACCTTTACATTAGCAACCTACTTCTTTTCTCCCTCAGAAATCTCTGTTGTTTAGTTACAGATGCAAATCAATCCTGCTTGATATTTCTATAGTGCTGGGAACTCTAGTGTTCAAGAGTGATCTTTCCGTAGAGAAAAAGCAATTACTGTGTACACAGGTCTACTCGCTCAGTCAAGACTATATGACTGTATTAAAATTTACAGATGAAAATTAGGGACGCTGATAAAAACCTAGGTTAAAGGTACTTGTGGTTTCAAAAGCATTGTCTCAAGGAGCTCTCTGTGTTTGAGAGTATTAGCCTACAAGTGTTTTCCATGCTCTGTCTTGAGGTGAGAGGAAAAAAATATGAACATGAGGCAACCTGTCACCCTTGATATTTTGGATTGCTTCTTGTTTACCGCTGAACCAGACCTGGTCTCCTGTAAATTCAGGTTCCTATCCTGCCTTAGGTTCTGCTGACCTTAGCTTGGAGAATGCTAGATAGTGAACTACCGCTTAGGTGCTGTTGATGCTGGCAAGGGAAGAGAATTGTTTCGGTGATTCAGTCTAGCTTGTGTTTAATAATGAAATTGCTCTGTAAGTTGCACACTGGCCTAGGTCTGCATGCGGTACCTAAGGAATATAATTATTTCAGATGCATTGAAGGTGCTTGGGGAGGTGGCCTTATAAATCTGAGAGCAAGATTATTCTCCCTGGGCGGGGGGCTGGTAGGTTAGGGAGTGATGTGTGGCCATTTATGTAGCACCTGTCGGGACCTGCTGCTTAGCTCTTCTGGAGCTGTTTGATTGGAGCGTATTTCCACTAAGAAGATTTTCTTGAAAAGCTTTTGCACTAGCAGTGGATAATATCAGTTGGGTTAAGTAGCATAAAATGCTTTCTGGGAAGTGGTGCAAGTAGCTTTGAGCATGAAGTTGATTGTTGTCAGAGTAGAAGAGTCTTCTGTTACCTTCCTTGCAAGGTCAGTTTGTGTAGAATGGCTGGAGTTCATCTGCAGCGTGGTGCTTATGTTTGAGATGGGGATGGCCCTTCTAGACCAGACTGTCATGGACATTCATTTTGCTCTTTCACTAGATGGGAGAAGTCAATAGTCAAGCAGGATAAAGGCTGGACCTGTGGAGAATCAGAAATTTCTCAGGGAGTTTTTGTTCTGATGTTTTCATTCCTTGTTCCCTGCTTCAGTGAGCACTGCCCTTCAGCATTGCCCACAGCAATCATGGCCTGCAGTCAGCATCTGTGTTTATAGCATCTCTGGTGTAACATGATCAAAGGGTGACTGCTGGTGCATGCTGGGGAGAGAGTGGTGTCTTCTGCAAGCAAAAACACATCTATGAACGTAATGCGGCTGTCTAGTCATTTGTCCTCTCAGGCCTGATTGCAAGAGGGTGGGAGAGTGTAACTATGTAAAACACCCACTCAGTTCATCTGCTTCTTATTTAGTCCTGGGTGCTGCAGCACAGATGGAGGCTAAGCAAGCTCTTGGCTTGATTCTACTGAGTCTGAGTGGGATTTGAGCATGAGACAAGGCCAGAGGCCATCCACCTAGCTGGCAAATGTGGTTCAGTGTGAGGTGTTTGTGCCAGGGCAGTGGCCTCTTGTCCTTTGCCGCAGTCACCACTGGCATGTAAGCGTGCCACATGGTGAATGTAAGGCCTGGCTTCTTGGGGCATGCTGCTGGTTCACTGGGGAGAGGACAGAATGAGGGATAACTCTATGGGCTTCTCCAAAGAACCTGAGCATGTGGTGGTAGGTGCATTATGATGGGACAACAGGCTCTGGGATCCTCCAGACCTGTGACCCTGTTGCTGGCCTGGCTTTGCCTGTCATGGGCCAGGTTGCCAAAGTCAGTGTTAGCCAGGGTGAGGACCTCATGCTGTCCTGCACCCTGGTTTCTTGTGCTGCTTTTTCAACAATCTGCTTTCCCTTCTAGAGTTCAGGACAATGTCCCATTTGACTGCCCCTGCCTTGGCATTTGTAGGAGCTTCTCCACCTGTCCCAGCATGTGTCCATCAGCTGCTGCGACCGCATGCTGAGCATAGTAGAGTTAGTTCTCTCTTACTGTAGCATGTTGCCATGGCAATGTTCAGTCTGCTGCGCTCTGGGTCTCCAGGAGCCAGAAATGATGGTGCTTTTGCAACATAGAGGTAAACATCTCCCTTTTCCCTTATATACGCATCCACCCTGGTGACAGCACTGGCTACAATTGATGCCGGCCTCCCTTTATCCCATGCCTGGGAGAGCACAGCTCTAGGTGCTGGCAGCATGTCTGACCCACTGAGAGGTTCAAGCAGTTCCAGCTGCACACAAGGATGCTGGCAATTGCCCCACAGCCACGGAGCCTTGTGGGTTTCCTGCTGGGGAGGAGCAAGGTGAAGCTGGAGGATATGCTTTTCTAGTAGAATGATGTGATCATAGATACCAATAATGTCGGAGTGAGAGCTGGACCTACAGCTGCCTGCTCTCAGACCTGCTGCAGATCTCCATGGAGAAAGCATCTCCTTTCCCCAAGCCCCTGCTGGAGTGACAGGTCCTGGCCAAGAATTAAGAATACCTTGGGTTGCTGAACAAATTCACTGAGGATGGATGTAATGGGGGCATCTCCATGAGGCTTGTATGTGTCCCAGACTTCATCATGATGCTGTGGGCTTTCACTTGTTCCTCCAGTGCTTTGAGAACCCATCAGTATTTTAACACCCAGAAGCCTGTAGCTGGCAGGTGATTAAACACTCTTTTTGCAGTGTCCTTTGTTATTTCAGACAGTAATGAGCATGGCAGGCTGTTGCAGGCAGGGAAGTGCGGCTGTGTGAACTGAAAATGAATCTCTTGCTTGGTATGCTGGCATTTGTTCCAGCATCTTTCTCTCCTCCCCTCTCCCTCTCGCGTGTGTATGAAGGGGGCGTCTGTGCTCGAGAGAGGAGTGGAGCAGGGGTGGAGTTTCTGTCATCCCTTTTCTTTCTTTTTTTTTTTTTCCTTTTTTTTTTTTTCCCTATCCAGTGACGTGAGCAATGCCTGGAACAATCAGGCTGGCTCCAAACAGTGTGCCTGAAGATGCTGGAGGAAACAGCCTAGTGCTTTTTAAGCAAACACTGATTGCTTGAGCCTGGGCTCTCCAGACACAACCTTTTCCAATTCCTCTTCAGGGGATTGGGAAGTGCCATTAGCTTTCTTCACCCCCATCCCATCCCATCCCATCCCATCACTTTTGAAAATGATTGGAGTTAACAGTGTTCAGAGCACCAGCAAAGTCCGGGTGAGAGCCACAGGTTCAGTGAAATACTCCCGAGAAGAATCCCTCTGGCGGCAATCCCATCGGTCAAAATCTATGAAAATCTCCAACTCTTCTGAGTTTTCTACTAAAGAAAGCAAGGTAAATAGCTAAATATTTATAGTGTTTCTCTCTGTCAAGAATGAAGGTGATGATGTTGAGAAGGTTATGCAGGAATTAAGGGCTTTGGATAATCTGCAGTGATTACAGAGTTGCTGTCAAGTCAGAAAGATCTTCAGGCTTGAGGAGAGACTGAAAGTGGAAAAGATCGGATGTGTGTGGAGGTAGTGGTTGGGCTTTAAAGGAATGCCCTGTCACTGAGCTTGGTGCAGTAGTAAGCAGTGAAAACTTGCTACTGAATACTAATTGGAGCTTCAGGAAAGGAGACTGAGTTAGCAAGCAACATCCTTGCGATTATCCATCTAATGGGAATTGTGAAAAATAGTTTTTGCTCTTTCTCTGCAGGTCTGTATTATAGTAGGTATGGATGCTAGATAAAAACATTGTCTTATTTGCATGTGTGACTAAACATTGCTGTCAACTATTTATCAGGAATGCATCACTTCTGTGCTTATAGGAATATGATTGCCTGTCTGTTAGTGGCTCAGGCTATGCCCAGCTGCTACAGTGGTTGTGTTCAGCATTTCCTTGCCCAGCACAGTTGTTTGTTTCCTAGATGAACTGCCCCCACTTCATGCAGTATCACTTCTTTCCATATGCCATCACTACTGAGAGGTACCTGAGAACCTCTGGGCAGAGCTTTAATACCTGTCTCCCTCCCAGATATGCTCAGTGATTCTAAGGATTGGATGAACTTTATGCAGTGACCAGATATGCCTCTAATTTTATTCCTTCTGCAAATTGATCCTATTTGGGATTAAAAGATAAAATCATTTGGTGAGGTATGCTGAATGAGGATGAAGTATTCCAGGACAGAGAAAGATGTTTAACCATGTTATGAGTCTGCATACATGCAAAGAAGCAGGCATGCACACAGATCTCCCTGTACTGTCCCTTCTCTAAATCTTCTGTCTGTTCTGAGAGAAACCTCCTCTGCTATCCTGAAAACATCCTTTCGCTGTGCAAGAGTTCCTGGCACATCACACTCTGCCAGATTACAGCTTATATGATATTTCAGAGGCTCAACTGCAGAGCTTTAATCAGAATGATGCACACAGAAATAACTGATATTCTATTTGGTCTTGATCTAGGAATTTCTGTTTTGAGAGACATATTCACCATAACTAAGAAACAGTGTTAACAGTAATGGTTATGGCATGGCCATCGTTCTTGGTCTGTTGCTGATGCAGCGTCTCCTACTTAAATACTGCTACGTTGGCATGTGCCAAAATAAGGGCTGGGTCTTGCAAGTACCCTGCTCTTGGACATGCTTTCACATTAGGTACCAGAATAATTTTAGTCTATTTGCTGGGAGGATTTCTGTATGTGAAGTTTCTGCCTGTAAGAGAAACTTGGGTCTTTGGCAGTGAGTGAGGCACCTAATCTCTGTACCTCTCTGCTTCCTGTCCCAGGCTTAGTGCCCACTGTGTACACATGGTGTAGTGTCCTCAGAGCGGAGACTTTCTCCCAGGGGTGATGTCTGACTCTGATAGCTGCTGCTGCAATAGCAATCACTGTGATCATCCCTCTGTAATATTCCCATTTCTCCCTCCTGAGTGCTGAGCATAGAAGGTTGTGGTGAGGGGTACAGCTGCTTGAGCTTCTGGCTCAAGAGGTTTGAAGTATATTGCAGGTTTGGTTTTGTTTGTGGCTCTCTTGCCTTATTTCATGTTAAGATATCTATCTATGAAGTACCTAGAACATGTAAAGGCTGTTTTATGGAGAGCTGAGATGGTTCTTTCTTTGTCCATCATTGGTACCTGCCCAGCAGATAGGATCATAAGCATGCATGATTTTATTCCTCTTGTCTGTTTTCCTCCTTTTGTCTCTATTACAGGCTGTAACATTTCTTGTAGACAGGATTGCAAGTGAGATTTGTATTTTTGGCTCTGTCACTGTTTGGATGTGTGATTGTGGACAGCCTTGTTCTTTCCATGGATCCTTTCCCCCTGCTGTGCTTTGTCGGACCAACTATTTTATTCAGATGTCACTGACTTAGAGTCGGTTGATCTGTGGTTGAGTTTTAGCTCTTGTCTACTGCTGTATCACTGGAGGTTATTGCCTATGTGTACCATTGCGAAGGAGGTCTTTTAATTGGTAAAGTCCATGTGTACGTGCTTGTACATCACTTCTCACAAAATGCGTTCAGTTCTGGGCTGGATTATTATTAATGTTTATATATATTTTTGGATGATGGTACCATAATGATCCCCTCTGTCTCAGAGATTTTTGTTTGTAAATTTGTCCTTCGTCATATTCTCTGGACTTGTTTTCCCCTTTGTCTGTACTGCCTTGTACTTTATATGCTCCCAGTACAAAGGAACTACGGTACTCAAGACCTGTTTCCCTGCTTCTGTAACTGCTTTAGTTGCCAGGGTTAGGAGACATATTTAATCTATTTGTGCCCCAGAACTATATTCCACTGATGCCTTTGCACTTAGATCACAGTTTATTTTGCTAATCTAGAGAGTATTACATACCCTTGTGCTCCAGCCAGTATGAACAAGGCACGAGCATGGTGACTGTGTGTGAGATCTGCTTGCTGCCAGTATCAAAGAAGTCAGCCCAAAGACCCATAGTCTCCCTTTAAAAATTAGAAAACGTTTCTGTGAACTTGCATGCACGTACAGTTGTATGTAAGAGAATAGGTAATACGTGCTGGGTGTGTATTATACGCAAGTATCACACTCTCCGGCCAGCAAGAGAATCTGTGAAAAGAATATTGTAAACTGATGTTTTCTTATTCTCTGGAGAGCAGTCTCAAACCTGGCCTGCAGGCAAAATGAGTTGGAGGACCTCAGGGTCTTCTGTGTGATTCCAGCATGCTCAGCAATCTCATCTCCTGACAGACACTGATTTCCTGCAGCCATAGGTGGAATTGCAGAGTGCCTGTACCTGTCCTGCCTGCAAATGCACAAGTCTAGTAAAACAGTGTCTGAAATTAGCAGTGTGGGTGCTTCACTATCAAGGAACATCGTCCTAGCATTTTTCTGTTCATTTTTAATAATTCAGTATGCTGCCTTTACTAGTATCATTAAAGAAGCACTCTAGCTAGTACAGGACAAATCTTTCTAGCAACCCCCTTGTGTCAAGATTACAGAGGAAGCGTTTCTTGTATGGCATTAATTTCGTGGCTCTTGGGAGCCCCTTTTTCTGTTTAATGATGATGTATCTGACACAATCTTTCTTCTTTTTTTTTTTCCTGCCTTCATTCCCCATCTTCTTCACATAAACCAGATTTTTTAACAGAGGAGTTTCTCTTAGAAATGTTCTCCGGTTGGTGACGCACTTGAAATTCCCTGGGTGAAATGATCTCTTTTTCCTTCTCGCTAAAACATTTCTATCAACCCGATCTCCACCCACACCAAAACAACATTCATTGGTTCCATATGCTGCTGAACAGCTCTGTGCTGTTTTATGAATAATGTATGCCGGCTTGTTAGAAGAATATTTGTTGTACAAACCAGTGGAATTTAAAATTGAGAGTGATATCAGCAGACATGCCTTGCTGTGCACTAACCTATGGGCTTCTTGGGGTACTGCTTTGGCATCCTCACTGCACCCCTGTGACAGGAAGGAGGAAATGCTGCATAAGGCATCGAAAATGAGCAGACTTTGAAGCTAGTAGGATGCTACAGGCACTCAGTGTTCTAAGTCCTTATATTCAGCTCACTAGGTGTTACAGATCCATGCATGGAGAGAGGAGAAAATGTAAAGATCCGAATGTTGGGGGAAGGTAGCAAATAGGAGATGGTGAAGTAATGTAGATCAAATGCAGCTAACATTTCTGGGAGAGGGTCATTCTTCAAGGTGTATATATCTTCATATAGCAACGTATTTTACTCCATTCAAACCTGTCAGAAGGTAGTGACACTGAGGGACACCCTGATCTGAAGGACTGGCATGTTAAATACAACACCTATCAGGACTGTATAATGACATCTGTGGTGTTTGGTGTTTGTGGTGTTTTGCTTCTGCGATCTACTTCATTCCTGTAGTGTCTGCTTCGTAAGTTGTGCTTCTCCCTCCAGTAAATGGTGTATGGTGGGAGCTGGACTGGTGCCTGGCTAACTGCTGTAGTCATTGGGGTAGAGCTGATGGATTGGTTCTGAATGAGTGAGAGAGCTGCATCGGCAGCAGCAGCTCAGGGAGTGGAGTGAGGTGCACTCTGTTCTCACCTATGGAACACAAAGGAGACAGATGGAGGAGATGCTTCTGAATTTGTCTTGCCTTAAGGTGTATACAGACTGCTTTTTCCAGTGTTAGCTAGCCCCTTCCCACATCCTGCAAGCTTTCCTGCTTCCAAGCTGAAGAATAGGAGATCTTTCTCCAGAGTGTGTCTGGGGCTCACTTGTGTGCCTGAAATCAACCCTTCTGCTACCAGCCTGAAATGAAGAAGAAATGTCCTCAGACAGGACTTGTAACAGTAGCTGCAGGGTGATGTGGGCCAGCCTTTAAGAACATAGTTGCAGCTTCATCCTCCATCTGCTGGCTGGAGCATCTGATGGAAGCTGTAAAAATCACTTGGTACATCTCATAGAATCATAGAATGGTTTGGGTTGGAGGAGACCTTTAATTCCAATCCCCCCCATTTTAGACAGGGACACCTCCTGCTAGACCAGGTTGCTCAAAAAAAGCCATGTTCAGCCTGACCTTGAATGCTTCCAGGGATAGGGCATCCAAAACCTCTCTGGGCAGCCTGCTGCAGTGTCTCACAGCCCTCACAGTAAAGATTTTTTTCCTCATGTTTAGTCTAAAATTTGCTCTCAGTTTAAAATCATTTTCCCTCATCCTGCTGCTGTGAGAATTCCCTGCCCAGCTTTCCTGTTGGCCCCCTTCAGATACTGGAAGGCTGCTATAAGGTCTGTCCAGGGCCTTCCCTTCTGCAGGCTGATGACCCCCAACTATCTCAGCCTTTCCTTTTAAGGGAAGTGCTCCTGGCCTCTGATCATCTTCATGGCCCTCCTCTGGACTTGCACCAACAGCTCCATGTCCTCCTTGTGTTGGGGGCGCCAGAACTGGACCCCAGGTGAGGTATCAAGGGAGCAGAGTTGAGGGGCAAAATCATCTCCCTTGACCTGCTGGTCATGCTTCTCTTGATGCAACCTAGAATACGGTTGGCCTTCTGTTGGCAAGCATACATTGCCTGCTCATGTTGAGTCTTTCATCAACCAATACTCCCAAATTCTTCTCCTCAGTGCTGCTCTCAAGCCATTTTCTGCCCAGCCTGTATCTGTGATTGATATTGCACGGATTCAGGTGCAGGACTTTGCACTTGGCCTTGTTGAACTTCATGAGGTTGGCATGGGCCCACTTCCCAAGCCTGTCCAGGTCCCTTTGGATAGCATTCTCCTCTAGCATGTCAACTATGTTACTCAACTTGGTATTGTCTACAAACTTAATGAGAGTGCATTCAATCCTCCTGTCTGTGTCGCCTACAAAGATATTCAATAACACTGGTTCCAGCAGTGATCTCTGAGGAACGCCACTTGTTGCTGGTCTCAACTTGGACACTGAGCCATTGATCACAACACTCTGAGTGCAAGCACCCAGCCAACTCCTTATCCACTGAGTGGTCCATCCATCAAATCTATTTTTCTCCAGTTTGGTGATTGAGATACCATGCAGGACAGCGTCAAATACTTTGCACAAGTCCAGATAGCTGGTTGTTCTTCCTTTATCCAGTGATTCTGTAACTCCATCATAAAAGGCCACCAAGTTTGTTGACATGACCTACCCTTGGTGAAGCCATGTTGGTTACCACCAATCACCTCACCTATATTTTCCATGTGCTGTATTTCCATTTCCTGCAGTAGTCAGATGGTTCTTCCCAGGAATGACTGTAAAAATCAGAGCAAAACTGGATGTGAGCAGAGAGCCCAACAAACGAAAAACGGGTCTGGGTGATTCTGACTCTCCAAAGTTGGATTTGGTTTTGCCTCTTTACCTATTTGGCAGTCATTTCTGCTGCCTTGCCTTTTGTGCACAAAGCAGGTGTAAAAAAAAAGTATCAGTGGTGTATTTTCTTCTTAACAGGCTTTTCTGGATACATGCAAGTGTGACCATAAACTGGCAATTACAGAAAATATGCTTCAAGAGCCTGTCTTATTTGATCTTTTGAAGGAAGGGCTCATGCAGTGCCCCCGGAGGTCTTCATTTTCTTGTGCTCTCTTGGCCAGGCTTTGTTACCTGAACAGTTTACCTTGAGGAGTACCTTTGCATTCCCAATATCTTTGTTCCTGTGTACACACCTGGTTGTGTCTTCCTCTGCTTTGCATGCAGAGACTGACTCACAGCACAGCAGGCAGCTGGCAGGTGCTGAGAGCAGCGTGCTTAAATGGGTTCAGGTTTTTGCATGTGGCAGAGTTTTGAGGAAGGTAATGATGCAAAGTGACCTTTTATGTTTTGTTTCTTGTCAGCTTTGTAAATAAATGGGAGTTTTCAGGAGAGCTTTCTGCTTAGTGTTGTTTCCAATTGCAATAAAGATACTGATTGCTGAGAGACTGTTGAAATCTAGCTTTCTAGTTTACCTACTTACCAAAGGGTAAATAAGGATGGAATTTAGTGACTTCTGATGGAGCTATAAGCTTTTTGCTTTCTTTTAAAAAAAAGAAGGTCCACATTTGTTGTCCAGTTTATGAACAAAGAAATCCCACTTTATTTTTTTTTTTTTAGACACTATGAGTTGTTGAGCTAAACTGCAGCTAAAGGAGACAGCATTGGAGTTGAGAATGATTCGTACTATTCTGTTCTATACACCAGATAATTTGTTTTATTCTCCCTTGAAAACTACTCTTGTTTCTCGAGGAAGCTTAGAGAAGTGCTGAGTATGATGGACCCAGAGATCAGCAGTTCTCAGAAAAGGGAAAACTCTAGGCTATAGATTTTTGAGTTCTGTAATATGGCTTAGAAGGTAAAACAGTGATATTGGACACTGCTGAGTTGCTGGTAGCTGGGGGTCTGGATCTTGTTTACAGTAGCCTTGGGTGCTGAGAAAGAGACTCTCCAGTCATATCAGTCCAGCTTGGAAGGTGAGACCAGTGAAATATTAGTTCTGACATTCCCTGCTGTGGTTCAAACTCCTGATTTTGGCTTAGGTGGTTAATCAGCTAAACACTTCCCAGGCAAGCAGGTAAGAAGCTCTGACTGTTGTCAAGTTGTAACTGTGCTTTAAATCAAGATCTTTGTATTCCAGAAAAAGAGTCATGAGTTTGTAAAACCTATCCTTGAACCTAGTCAAGTCCCCCCCATAATCTCCGATCAGCGTTGTTGCAATTTAGTGAAGCTCTTAAGTGATTGTGTTCAAGTTTGTTTGATTTAATCATACTCTGGAGAGATGTCTGCTGAAAAGAGCTGCTGTCTGAATTGGGGTCTTGGGAAACAGCCATGAAATGACAGAGCAGGTGCTGGGCTGTTCACATCTGCCACTGGTTGCAAACTATGGGAGAAGGAAAGTAATCTCTGGATCTTGAGAGAGCCCAGTAGATACTGGGAATATGCTAATGCATAAACAGTGTTGGAAAGAGAATGCAAAGCAGCTCTGAAAGGCTCGTGCATTCAGTGGCCGATGCACAGCAGTCTCTGCTGGAGAGGTGGGTTGAGGGGTCCTGTTTGAGTGCGGATGCATCACCATTCCTTAACAGTCTGCTCACCAAGTTCTCAGTGAACATGTTCTGTACACAACTGCCTGAGCTGCGGATACTTTCTAAGGTTTGCTCTTCCAGTTTGCAAATAGTGGAGACTTGCTGAGAGGTTGCATTTGACGCTCCATGGGGGACACAGTCCTGTTTCCAGTGTATGCCATATGACTGGATTGTTGTATGTTACTCTCTAAAGAAGGAAAATGGAGTCTGGCTCAAATGTAAAGACTGGGACAAACACATGTCACTTTCCACAGGGCAGAAGCCTGGGGCATTTGTTGTTCCTTCACCAATCTGGAGTTGTGCTCTAATGTGTCTTGCTCTTTGGCTGCAATGATCCTTAGAGACCTCCTTAGCAGCAAAATCCATAAAAAGCAATACTGCACAGGGCAGGTGTTCGTTTTCAGAAATTGTGACCTAATCTGATATTTGGGCCAGAGGGCAACAAGAGGCATTTCTAACACCTGAGGGCAGGCTATGTTGTAAAAGGCTGTCCAGCCAACTGGGGGAAAATTCTATCTCTTTACTCTGTACTGAGAAATAGCTTTCTGTCTTCAAACTATTGGAGAACGCTTTAATAGTAATAGAGGAAAGAGGCCAAGTAAAAAATAATAACAATGCCTTAATTAAATCATTGGAAGTGCTGTGGCTTTTAATTTGAAGTACTGGGCAACCACAGGCAGTCAGTGCTGCTTTTCTGCTTATGTGGAAAAATGGACTGCTGGCTGCACGGTAGGAAAAATGTAAGCCCTTTGTGGGGGGTTTTTTTTTTCTTTTTTTTTTTTTTTCCTTCAGAGTATCCTTACACTCTCTTACTAGCTCACATCTGAATATTAATCAAGTTGCCTACAGAATGCCACAAAATCCCTTTCCTTCACCTTTATATGGCTCTTTGCCTTTGGGTTAGAGATTCTCGTACAGATTTGGATGAACAGACAGTGAGCACTCAAGAGTTGAAAATGTTTCATCACATTGCTATGGGTAGTGCAGGAAAGCCTTTATGGTGGGAACCTCTCCAGCAGTGTGAGCAGCATGGGAGATGATTCCTCCTGATGGTCATATCTGTTCCATTGCTCTGAGGAACCTACTTCTATGGTACAGAGTCCCTGAAAGTCGTTAAATATGCAGCATCATCATGAAACAAGTTTTACTGGTGTGTTTGACCTACTTGTGAATGATTCAAGCAGGACAGATTTTCACAAAGCTGAATATTAAGAATCTTCAAATAGATTGTGCAATATATGGAAAGGAGTCAGTGGATCATAGGAGGAGCAGTGGAATATTTTCATGGGATTCCCATTGTGAATTCCATTGTGATAAACACACAAGACTAGCTTCAACTCTGTAGTCTTCCAAATTATTCTTGGTTTGGGTCAGACTTAAGACTATTTAAGTGCTAACGTTTCTGTTGAGCATGTCATAGCTATTATAGTATGTGATTTTCAGACTTCTTCGTACTTGATGTGCTACTTTTTGGTAATCATGTGCATCAACAGTTCTGCTACACATTAACATATTTCAAGGTTGTGTAGGAGTTATGTGCCAGAGGGAGTAAATCTAGCTATGTATATAAGGTAAATCACAAATGTGGATTATGAGTGCGAGAATCAGGGACATTCCATACCAAAATACTTTACTGGAGTTCAAGTGCCCTATTTGAACAAATCCATTGGTTTATAGATATTGCACGCTTTTATCCATTGTATGTATCATCTAATGAAGAGCTGAAATCAGATATTCTTATCCAAGTGATGCATATCCTTTATCTCAGAAGAAACCTGTCTCAACTATTTGATCTTTCCCCAGGCTTAATTCACCCTGCCTTTTTGTTGTAGGCTGGTTATCAACAACAGAATTGGGATCCCTGTTGTCAAACCTACTAGCTTCTGTCCTTTAATGTAAAGGAGTAATTTTGTTAGCAGATAGCAGTCTAGGACATTGAAATAGAAAAGCTGCATATAGTTTATTTTCTGTTTTACACTTAAATTAAATACATTTATATCTGAATGGGAGGAAGTATTCACGTGTCTCTGAGGTTCAGAGGCTTTGGATAGTTATCCTGGTGTATTTTTATGGGAAAGCCCATTTGGTGAAATGTTGTCCTCATTGCTGTCAATGGCCAAAACGTCTAACTGGGTTCAGCAAGAATTAGATGTGACTTTGAATTTCATAGTGACATGCAGGACTCTAGTTGTGTGGATTTTGCAAACTTTTGGGATTATTTAAGAATAAAAAATAAAATGATTCTGTTCCAGAAAATGAGTGTACTCTCAAACTCTTTTGTTGTTTTTTTTTCCTTGAACAATTTCTGCTCAAGATTTTTGTCTTTCTGTAAGCAGATGTGGTTCTTAATCAGAGACTGCTCACTTGCTGGTAGAGTTAAGTAATTTTTATTAGCATATTAATGTATGATTAGCAGAGATAAGAATAATTACATCTTCTTTCTTTCCCTTTGCAGGCCCTCTACAATTCAATCAAGAATGAGAAGCTTGAATGGGCAGTGTAAGTATACTGCTTGGGATTTAGAAATTTAAAAAATAGTATCCGTGCAGTAATCTTTTTATAATTCCTACTTCAGTATCTGAGTAGGCTCCAAAGCCTGTAGAAAATAGCCAGTGTATGCACTCAGTTTGCTTTTCTGTTAATGAATGACCTGGCAATACTGCCTCATCTGTTTCTCCAGTGTGGAGAGAGTTAGTGATAGGAGCCAACTGCATTTGTAAGAAAAGAGGACATTTCATTTAGTAGGAAACTGCAGCCTGAAAAGAGAGAAATTAAATCCTCCATTGTCCAATGACTGCATAAATAAAACAGATGTTGATTTCACTCTTTATCTTCCAGTACATTGTGTCAGAACCACTGAATAGAAACACACGTCTTGGATTGAGTTTCCTGCTGTTGGTTTATTGTCTTGGTTCGTCTTCTGATTAAATATGGATAACCTGACAACAGTCTGATATGAAAGATGATAAATTGAGCAGTCTGATATCTGCTGATATTAGCTGCTTGTGACAGGCTAACACATGTTAATTGCTGAAATACAGTGGATAAGAAAGAGCTTCTATTTCTTACTATGTTAAATTGACATTCCTCTGTGATTAGGTTTTATGTGGTGTGGGTATACCAGCAGTGAGTAGAAGAGTCTGCTTTAGATCTTGCTTCTTGAAGAGCAGTGGATTCTGATATAAAATAGAGGAATGACATCTTTATTTATTTTGGCTGTACAGAATACTTGCCTGCGTGGATTTACCTGAAGCCTCACCTTCCTGAGACTACATGTATATGCATCTTTTGCGCTAGCAATCCTAACACTGCCACAAGTCCTGCAAGCCCACTGGTTTCTGATCTTCCAGAAGCTTTTAATTTTCAGGTGGCTCTCTTGTCAGGGAATAAAACCATGCCTGTAGGGGCTGTTAATCGCAACTGAGACTGGAGCCCCTGTTTGGAAGTCTGTTGGATAAATTTGGAGTTGTGAGGAAGGTGTACTGGTAGTGAAGGTCACCAAGAAACGCAATGTCTATAGAGCCTTAAAAGAAGCAGAGTGAGTGCAAGAGTCTCACTTCTCACAACAGCAGAGCTCTTTGCAGGATACTGTCATAGATATTTTAGACCCAGCAGAATCTGCTGTATGACTTTCACGATCTCAGAATTTTCAGCTCTTTGCAGGAGACCGTATTGTGTCCACTGGGCAGCTTCCAGATAGGAACTGGCTCATACCAACCTGGCACTGCTCCCATTAGCTTCAGTCAAGGTGATTTATAAGATAGCCTGGTCTTGTTTAGGCAATAACTCCTTTGGCATTTACATAGCCCAGTACATATCCCTTGATAATGAATTATTTTGAGGAAAAAAATGCAAAGCAGGCTAGAGGAAGGGGAAAACAGAATCTTAAATAAAACTTTGGGGTGCGGATATAGAGCAACTCAGAAGGATACTGGAACTGATGTGAAAATTACTGTGGTGAGAAATGAAGCTAATTCTTGACAAAGCTAAAGAAGTAGTACCTTTAGCTAGCCTTAGGCAGCAGAGATCTGTCTGGAAGAGGGCGTGTTAAGATGTCTCTCCTTACTATTAGACAGCTCTCTGCTGATGTAAAGTAACTCTAGAGAGCCTTAAGACTGCCTGAACTGAAGGGAGAAGACACATTACTTTCTCTCGAAGAGAAAGGTGGTGGGAATGAGATGTGATCAGTTTTGCTGTGACAGAACCGGGGATGATCTTCACAGATCTTCTTTCCAAAGAATATCTGTTTGCTTTCCCTGACAGAGTTGGCTGGCAGAGAAGTGAGGCAGTGTGGAAATAGGACTGCAAAACCTCAGCAGAAGCTGCCTCGTGACCCCGGTGTGATGAAGAAACACCTTTCCTCTAGTGAGAATAACCTTGAGACTCTAAGATTCTTATTTATGAGCTAGGCAACAGTTTAAGAGTGTCACCATCGATGCGTTGTTGGGGGATTAATGACCGTCAGTAAGTCCTTAGGCAAGGGAGCCTAATGGTGTTGAGTGTGATGGGTAGAACTGTCACCTGATCCTTATCTCAGTAGTTACAAGCTAGACATATCATCATCCTAGATGGGTCACTGTCCCTTTCTAGTAGAATTACAGTGTGGTCCTAAGCCCACTAAGAGAAAAGACTACCATTGATTCCAATTCTGTAGTCAACAGCAGTGGCATCTTAATCAGCAGATGTGCTCCTTATTTATTTCCTCAGGCATTCTGTAGGAGGAATATTTTTTCATACTTTATGAATAAAGAAACATGAATACAGCTCTGGAAAATTGCACTGCAGTTCTTCTTCCGCAGTAGTTCTAGTTTTGAGTTCTCCAAAATGTTAAAAGCAAGTCAGTAGCCATGATCTGTAAAACAAATGGATCAGACTCTGAATTCATGAAGTAGATGTAGATATGGAGAGCACTCTCCTCCAGATCCCAGAGTTTTTGTTTACTTTCCACAATAGAACTGCCAAGAAATGTTCTACCATTTACTTTGATTATTTGCTATTTCCTCTTGCCTTTATAAAAGCAGCATAGAAAAATTAACACATCAGGTATGACTTTTCTGTTTCTTATCCTGTTCCATATTTCTTTTGTACAGAATACTATTCTAGACTCTCCTGTGTGTTGTACTGTGGTTCATTTCCTCAATCACAAGTCAAACATAAAGTAGCGAGGAGAAATCACTGAAATATTGGTAGAAATTCCTACTTACCACAGTGAATCTAGTTAATTACCATTAATCATTTTTTCATCCACTTAGTCTAATATCCTGATTTCAGTGTGCTGATGTCACAAGAACCCTCAGTTGGTGCAACTTAGCCATGATTATTGTGTTGTAATTTCTCATGCTTCTTAAACTTCGCCAAGGCTTGTGATTTTTTTCATAAGATTTTTCATGATTACCTCTTGTTCTGCTCTGCATCTCCTCTAAGGCTAAATAAATTCAAGACTCTGTGAACAGTTATGTTGAGAACAGATAACACTGAGAAGAAGGACCTGGATGTATTCTTCTCAGGCTGTAAGGGCTGTTGCAAAGGAGAAAGGTGTGAATTATTCTTCATACCCGTTGTGGGTGGGCTTATGTTTGAAAGAAAGGAAGTTTGAATTTAACATGAAGAAAAACTTTCTATCAATAAGCCTTGTAACCCTGGAAATAGCTTTGACAGTACAAGCTACGTATGTTTACTCACTCAGGTTTTCATGAACTATTTGAGCAAATATCAGAAAGATAATGGATTAGGAAGGGTGGGTCCAACCTTGGAGCCAGAGAGATAGATTAGCTGATATTTTAACATCCCTTCAATCCCATTGTCTACAGTTTTACAGCCCAGGTTTTGTAGGTGTTTCTCTTCCTTTGGCTTTTGCACCAGTTATTGCCAACTGGAAGGTGGATAAGCAAAAGGAGTTTGTTTTCAAAGAATCCAGAGCTGAATGTTTGATTTATGTGATGTCTGCATGGAAATGCAGCAGTGAACTTTGTTGTTCTCCTTTATTTGTAATATTATGTCTGCTTCCTGTTGCAGACAATAGGAGTAATAAAATAACCATCTTAAAATAGACAGAGTAGTGATCTAGAATTAATACATGAAATCCCAAGTTGCTCCTTACAGAATCTCAGTAACCAAATGCTGCATTTGAGCTAGACATAACGTGATAGCTTCCTCCAAGCAGGACAGTACAGCTTTCAAGTTTCCCATGGTCTATGACCAATTGATGACACAGTTTTCTTTCCACAGAAGTTCAGACATGAAAACACTAATCAACTGCACTGAAAAATCAACTCCTTTGAGCTAGACAGAAATAGGTTTTTTGGTATTACTTTGAGACAGTAATACTGGAGAAGAACAAGGCTATGGAAAAAGGTTTCTGCCGAATTACTTCTGAGTTTCCTGTTACAAACTGGAATGCTGAGATGGGCTGATTGTAATGACATCTGTGTTGAAGCTCAAATTTTTCTAGGTGAAATCCAGAAATCTCTCCCCA
>NW_024884767.1:9259299-9345130 GCF_019232065.1 Centrocercus urophasianus | reverse complement strand
AGGAGCCAGGCTCCAGCCCTTCTGGCAGCACAGGTGAATTGCCTTCAGCTGTGCTCCTGTGGCTGACTCATTGCTCGCCTCGGGTGATCAATCAGAGGTTCAGGCCGTGATTCAGCAGTTCCCATACAGCTCTCTTTTCTTCTGTCCTCTATTTGGGAAATATGCCATTGGAAACTTCTTTCCACTGGTTTCTTAAGTCAAGCTCCTGATTGTAAAGTTATTCATCCAACAGTTTTGTATAATTATATGCTACAAATATGAATATTCTTTTAAATTTGATGTAATTCTTTTAAATTAATGTGGTCAGTCTTTTGCCTAGCCATGTCATGTAAGTTTTCTACTTGAACAAATGAGAAGAAAAATGGAAGTTTTGACCATATCTTTCCTGTTGAAAGTATTTTCTAAGGCAGATCCTCAAATCAGACTACAGAGCAGTTCAGAAGTGTTTTTGTTACTGATAAAAGTGGATGTTGTTTTCCTCCAAGACCCCAAAACCACGTTGTATGGCAGCATCTTTATTTCTGGATATGTTTCAAAACTGTTTCTAAGAGGCAGGCATTTTCTATGGTTGTTCTAAGATCAAGCATGTGGGAAAGAAAACTACTCTTTCAATTCAGCATCTTCAAATGGGAGAACAAGCAGATTGTTGCTTTGGTTGTGCTGGTTCTCAGGAGAAACCAGTGGTATGATTTATTGTTCTGTCTGCAGATCCTTTTCCAAGGAGATAATATAAAGGAAGATGAAGCTTAAGATCTTCCTTTTGCAGATGTCAGTTACCATAGGGAGAGTCTTGGAGAAGCACTATTAGAAGCCTTTTCTTGTCACCAGTATTCTGCCAAGCTGAGATTATAGTAATCGCTTACCATCCTTAGCCTCCACAAGAGGATTTACAACCATTAGCCTCTTACAGTCCTCAGAGAAGTTCACCAGAGGTATCAGTTCCTGGCCCAGAGCCTGGAATGATATCCCTCTGCTGGGAGAGACAGAAAGGACTTTAAACCTCTTCACGTTTTTGCAGACTTCATGATAATATCTTGCTAATGAAATCTGTGTTAGAACCAGCATTTTCACCCAAAGGCACAAAGATTATTCCATATCTTGTATTAAGGCATTGAGCTTGGCTTTGACAGGGATGTCATCACTGCCTGTGTGATAATAGATCCATGACTTGGAGTACACTTGCATAGAGACACTAGATGTTGACTGTTATCTGCATCACAATAGACCTTCAAGCTAGGGACATTACATGACTTGAATAATCTCTGAGAGCCTTCTGAGATTAAGGAAGTAGTTTTACCCTTCACAATCTAGAATTTCAAGAAAAGATCAGTTTTCAGGTGTATGTATCCACAGGCCAGCTGAATTTTCTGCACCTATTCCTTCTTACAACCATACCCTAAAGCTGGTGCAGAGTAAACTTGGTTTAACATATCTTCATTACAGCCTATCCATTTTTGGACTGTTCTTCGAAGGAATTATGTTTTGTACAGCCCTACAAGAACATGTCAGCCTTACATGAGTTTGGGAAATGAGCCAGGCGAAAAAACAGTGACCGATGTTCCTTAGCTGCTTCCCATAACATAAGCCAGAAGGCCAGCCACCTCAAGGGTGTGTTATCAGGGATCCTCTTGAATCTCTCTAGAGAAATATGTGCCCTCTGCTCCCTTTTCGTTTCTGAAGAGCTTTATATACCAGTGAATGCAGCATGGGTAATAAACAGGTATACTTAGAATGTGTTTGCCACTGCAGTCATGGAGACCTAGAGGAACTTGCATGATTGGAATGCTGTCAGGGGTGACTACATACTTTTTAGGGGAAAAAAAAGTCCAGCAAGGTGAGATGGGGGAGTCACTATATGAGACAGCATCTAGAACATATCCAGCTCTGCCTAGGGATGAATGACAAACACGTGGAGAGCTTGTGGGTCAGAATTATGGGGCAGGCTCATATGGGTGATGCTGTTGTGGGTGTTTATTACAGGCCACCTGATCAGAAGGAAGAAGTTGATGAGGTGAGTTGATGAGCTGCTTTCTTCAAGCAGCTGAAAGTAGCCTCACAATTGCGTGCTCTGGTTCTCATGGGAAACTTCAGTCACCCTGATACCTGCTGGAAAAGCAACATTGCCAGGGATGCACAGTGCAGGAGGTTCCAGTAGTATGTGGAAAATAGCTTCATGATAAAAGTAGTGGAAGAGCCAGCGAGGAGAGGTGTGCTACTGGAACTTGTTCTTACAAACAAGGAAAGATTGGTTGGGAACATGAAGGCTGTGGGCAACCTTGCATTTAGCGACCATGAGATAGTTGAGTTCAGGATCTTAAGTGGAAGAAAGAAGGCAATTAAGTGGGATTGCAGCCCTGGACGTCAGGAGTGCCATCTCTGACCACTTCAGTGGCCTACTTGGAGGTATCCCATGGGCTAGAGCACTGGAAGGTAAGGGGGCCTAGGAGAATTGGTTGACATTCAAGCAGCACTTCTTCCACCCTCAAGATCGGCGCATCCCTAAGAGTAAGAAATCCTACAAAAGTTGCAGGAGAGCTATGTGGATGAGCAATGAACTCATGGAAAAACTCAAATGGAAGAAGAAAGTCTATGGAATGAAGAAAAGGGGTCTGGCCACTTGGAATGTAGGAATATTGCCAGGGCTTGCAGGGATGCCACAAGGAGGGCTATGGCCCACTTGGAATTATATCTAATGAGCAAAACCAAGGACAAGAGAGCCTTTTTTATGTCAGTAGCAAAAGGAAGACGAGGAAAAATATGGGCCCACTGCTTATTGAGGTGGGTGCACTGAGAATGGAGAAAGCAGAGCTACTCAATGCTTTCTTTGCTTTACTGCTAAGACTGCTTCTTGAGAATTCCAGACCCTTGTCATAAAAGAGTCTGGAGAAAAGAAGTCTTTACCTTGGTTAAGGAGTATCTCATCAGAGATGATCTAGGCAAACTTGAAACACAGTTCAGTCGACCCTAATGGGATGCAGTCATTAGTGCTGAGTGTGCTGAGCCATTACACATAATCTGTGAAAAGTCATAAAGAATGGGAGAGGTGCCTCAGAAGTGGAAGACAGCTAGTGTCACTCCAGTTTTCCAAAAGGACGAGAAAGAGAACCTGGGAAACTACAGGCTAATCAGCCTGATTTCTTCACAGCCTATTGGTAATGATACAGCTTATTCTGGATGTCATCTCCAAGCAAGCGGAAGAAGAGAAGATGATCAGGAGTAGTTAACATTCACCAGGCAGAAATCGTGCTTGACCAACCTGGTAACTTTCTACAACGTCATCACCAGATCACCAGGTTAGGTGAGGGTAGAGCAGTGGATGTTGTGTACCTCAATTTCAGCAAGATTTTTGACGCTGTCTCTCACAACATCCTTGTAGATAAGTTTAGGAAGTGTGATATAGATGAGTGGGCAGTGAGGTGGATTGAGAACTATCTGCCTGGCAGAGCTCAAAGGGTTGTGATCAGTGATATAGGGTCTAGTTGGAAGCCTGCAGCTAGCATGTTCCTCAGGGATTGGTACTGAATCTGTTCTTGTTCAACATTTTCATTAGTGGCTGGGGCAAAGAGATAGAGTCTGCTGTCAGTAACTTTGTTGATGATACAAATGAGGGATCTGTCAGGGAGCTGACAGATCAGAAGGCTGTGTTACCATCCTGCAAGACTGAGCAGACTAGTGAGTTGAGTGGGGAGGAGCCTGATGAGGTTCAACAAGAGCAAGTGTAGAGTTTTGCACCTGTGGAGGAATAACTGCATGCACCAGTACAGGCTAGGGACTGACCTGCTGGAATAAAGCAGAGAAGGACTTGAGTGTCCTGGTGAACAACAGTTTGGCCATGAGCCAGCAGTATGCCCTTGTGGCCAAGAAAGACTGGTATTTTTAAAAAGCATGTGGTTGTCAGGTTGAGAAAGGTGACACTCCACATCTGCTTTGCCCTTGGGAGGCCACATGTGGAGTACTGTATCCATTTCTGGGCACTCCCCAGAACAAGAAGGAAGGGGAGCTACTGGAGAGAGTTCAGCAGAGGGTTACAAAGATGATTAAGGGCCTGGAGCATCCCCTGTATGAGAAAAGGCTGAGAAATCTGGGACTCTTTAGCCTGGAGGAGGCTGAGAAAGGGATCTTATCAACACTTAAAATATCTGAAGGGCAGGAGTCAGAATATGGGGACTATCTCTCTTCGGTGATGCCCAGCAGTAGGACAAAGTACAACAGGCACAGACTAGAATATGAGAAGTTCCATATGAATATGAGAAGACTTATTTACTGTGGGGATGACAGAACATGTAACAGACTGTCCATAGAGGTTGTGGAGTCTCTGTCTCTGGAGGTATTCAAAACTTACATGGATGATTTCCTGAGTAACCTACTTTGGAGAACCTGCTTGCGGGGTCTGTGATCTTCAGAGGTCCTTTCCAACCCCTACCAGTCTGTGATTTTTACAGCTATTTATCACGTTTTTTGCTGACTAGTTTATGTAGGGGTACATGCTTGTATCAGTCCCCAGTTGACTCCATTCCTGACCAGTCCTATTCTAATTTTTGAGGGTGTGTGACCGAATACATTACCTGAACAGTTCTACTGCTTTGAAACTGCTCCCAGTCCTGCTTTCTTCTTATGCTTAACCACTGAAGTAAAATGAAACATTTGAAGAAATGAGTCCCGGAGCCCACGGAGAGGCTAATCAGCTGTTCTTCCATTCTTTCATGTCCTCTGTAATGAGTCCCTCTACCTCTGTTGTTCCCTTCGCTGCACCTGATGGACTTGCTTATATGTCTTGACCTCCAAACAATCAGAACATTTAGCTCTCGGGTGTGTGATAGGCTTCTGAGTCTCAAAGATGTCCCATTTTAAGTGACAGCTTGAAGGACCATTTTAAGGCCTGTTCCCTGTCCAGTAGGCAGGACAGCAGATAGTATTTTATCCTTTTCTGTTCCATCTTCAGTTGTCTTATAAAGAATTCCTGCTTATTAGCTGCCCTAGAGGTGCTGACTTTGAGAGCGCTCCCAGCAATAGCGCTGGCTAGGATCCCTACTGGTCACAACTCCTGTAGTTGCTTGCATAAGGGTGCAAGTACATTCCCACAGGACAGGATCTGTATAGGACAATGTGCTCCCATGGACCAAAAGAAGATAGTGCATTCCAAAAAATTGTAAGCTGACAAGCAGAAATCCACTTTATCCTTGTCTGAGATCCCAGAATTCACAAGCCTGAGTGCTAGTGCCCTACAGAAGATTTTAGTCTAGATTAGGCAGTATGAAGTACACAGAGACTTGTGTTGAGAGAATGTACTCCTGAAATGGCCAGATATAAGAAGTATTTGTCACAGTGGTCAGGCCTTGCCACCAGCTAGTCAAAACAGGAGAGGAAAGGTGGGGACAGTCAAAATTATCAGGAATTCCTATATTTTTTTAACTTGGGACAGGGCTTCAGCAGAACTCTGCACAAAGAAGTTCTATTGCTTTGACCAACAGGTTTATTGCATCTCTCTTTGTTCTGGAGTAGGAACACATGCATTGATAGGCTAGACGATGGAAGAACTGGTGTTCTCTTTCAGGAATCTGGTTTTCCAATAGAAGTTTTATTCGCCTTACTAATCAGAAGATTTTGCCAGCCAACATCATGATTACATATAGTGCACCACTACCTACATCTCTACGACTGAATCAAATACTTAGGACCTTTCTGTTGCTCTCTGGCTGAATGTGTAGCACTCATATCCATACTGCTGATAGATTTCACCTGTGCCTCTGGATTTGTTTTCCTTGTTATTATAACAGTCCATTGCCTAGGTATTGCTTCAGACTAAATTCCGTAGGAAACCATTTCAGCAAGGGTTGGGATGTCACAGATGATCGTTGTACCTGCAGTGTCTTGGAGGATGTTTCTTTGGATGGTCATTTGCAGACCATGATTGCAGCATGTCCCAGAAGGAGACTGATACATGCCTTGCTACTCCTTGTCTGATGCACAGCTGTGTACATGTGCACATTTGGAAGTTCTGCTTTGGGTTACGTAGTTTGCCATCTGTGCAGATCATTTGGGTCCAGTGAAATGCTGCAGATTTTCACTTTCCCTCTCAAGTAGCTATCATTGCACTGAAGCGTTAATGACCTTTTTTTGACAGATGCTGGATTTAGGAGAAACATTGCTACCATATCCTTCAGTTACCAACTTTTCAGCCTACTTGGTGCACCTTTGTCAGTCAACTGGAAAGAAACGTGCAGGGACTTCGAAAGAGACTGGGCTGTACTGTAATCTGACACTAGCCATGATTCCTCCAGATGCACTATCCACCTAGATCCAGTGACCGATTGTTCTCTGAAAACAACATGGACATCCTTTGTTTTTTATGTTAACTTATCCTTTTTGCTCTTGGCTGACAAGCAAGAAGGCGTTCACTATCTGGGCAGTGCTTG
Organism: Centrocercus urophasianus; assembly: GCF_019232065.1. NCBI lineage: Eukaryota > Metazoa > Chordata > Aves > Galliformes > Phasianidae > Centrocercus > Centrocercus urophasianus. The sequence goes on along the minus strand of NW_024884767.1, from coordinate 9,338,714 downwards.
TGACTTGCTGAAACAGATCGCCTTGTTATTCCCAAGGGCTGTGTTGAGTACACCGTACTACTAAGTAACGTTTTGAGCAGCATTCTGTTTCTAAGATACAGATAAGACAATTCACCTGCTGTAGTTTTTATTTTCAATGTAATGCTTTTATGCTAGTCTATGGAGGAAATTGAAGAAAAGAAAGTAGAGTCTGTGTATCATGTGTGAAGTTAAGGAATAAGTCCTGGTGATCTCTAGTAATCTAATGTTTCTCATCTACATGTGAATACTTGAAGAAATCAAAGGTTTTTCAGGAGAACGTTGCAGGCAACTGTTTTCTATTATAGCACTCAGATAAGTGGAAATGAAAATAAGTGAAGCTGTAGGACATAGAGCACTTTAGAAAGCCTGTCTTTTGGAAATATAAAAGGCAATCTTGGCCATTCTTTAAAATTCAGCTCCTACAGCTGTAGGCTGTTTTGGTGAAGTCGATTAACTTTGCTTATAATGATGTTGATGCTTTGCTTACAATTTGTCTATCTTATAGTGTACATCTGGGTTTCTCTTACATAAGGTTCCCTATGAAGAGAGGGGTAAGTTTTGACAAGGAGCATGCAAGATTTACTAAAATGAAACCTTGCTGGTCAGTTGCTCATTCATTCTCGTATTTCATTACTCATTAAGGGATGAAGAAGAGAAAAAAAAACCTCATTCAGATGGTACAGATGAAAAAGATAATGGGAACCAGACGAAGGCTGTAAGTCGGATTGGAAACTCTAATAACCCATTCCTGGACATCCCTCATGACCCCAATGCTGCTGTGTATAAAACTGGATTTCTGGCTCGGAAAATCCATGCAGATATGGATGGAAAGAAAAGTAAGTATCCTTCACATGTAACATCATAACTCTCTTCCCTGTATAACATCGTATCTCTCTTCCTTGTAATCTCTGCACTGTACCACTTAGGATGAGACTGCTTTTCAAGGTGAATAGTGCTGCTTCATTAAGGAAAATTGCAGCAATAACAAACAACCCAGCAATTGGATTATCACACTCTCACTATCAGGCCAGGATTTACAATGTTCAGTTCCATTTGCATCAGCTCTAATGCATGTGCCTATTGAGTAATGTGGTACAGCAAAGCAGCATGAATCTTTTGTGCTCAACGAAAATAGATCTCATGGTTTATAGAAGAGAAAACAATTTCAAGTGAATTACAGCTATTCAGTAGTGTTCTGATAATTCTCCTTTTCCTCATGTGGTACCATGTTGTTTCAAATCTCCCCTCTCCTCTACTTCTGCCTTTAAAAAAATGTTGTTCATCTCTGCTTGGAAGATCCTCTAAGTGTTCCCTCCTTTCCTGCTCTTGGGTCACAATTCTGTCAAGTCTAGCAGTGTTTGGTAACATCAAGAATTATGCCATGCAGTTTCATAAATAGTCTTCGTAAATATTCTTTGTAATAAGCCTGCTGTGTTTCTTATTTACTTTTAATTAACCTTTTTCTTTCTTGTCCTACTTCCATTCTTGGAGCACTAATTATCACAGGTGTTTGATTTGCCTGCATGCATTTTGTTGTTTGGTTATCTTCAGTTGTTTGTTTTCTAGTAAGAGTCTTAGAAACAGCAGAGGCTACTCAGGACACCTGTATTTTTCCCATTTATTGTTGAAGATCAGTACTAATGGTTCATACTTCTGGGGTGAATCGTGAAGAGAAAAGAGAATCCTGACTTTGTGATTAGTTTTCAGTAACTGCAACTCTATCTAGTTAAGCTAAATGGTTTTGCACTTGCATGTTGTGCTAGTGTATTTTAGAAGGTATGTTTGAAGGACTGTGTTTTCAACCTGGAGGCTAGTACAGCTAGTACAGCTGAATTCAAGTGGTGGTGATGTGATCAAACTGACCTCATTCTTTGTGATGAGTGGATGTTGTGAGTAGGTTCTTCTTTATTAAATTTGTTTATTTAACCTTAATAAATAATTGTGTATGGTTGCCATGATTAATTTGTTTAATTACAAATATTCAGAATCACTCATTATTCACCTCATTGAATGTTGGCATTTTTGAGATAATCCTTTCATGAATAAAAGCCAGTTGTAGAGAGGAAGGCCTGGGAAATTACAGACCTGTAAGCCTTACCCTTGGGCCTGAGAAGATCACAGAACAGATCTAGAAGCTGTGTTAAGGCACATGCAAGATGAACAGGTGGTCTTTGACAGCCAGCACAGGTTCACCAGTAGCAGATTATATCTGACCAATCTGGTATCCTTCTGTGATAGAAAAATAGCATCAGTGGACTAAGAAAGGGCAACAGATATTATCTACCTGGACTTCTGCAAAGCCTTTGACATGATCCCACATCACATCTTTATCTCTAAATTGGAGAGAGAAGGATTTGAAGAGTGGATAGAGAATTGGTTGGATGATTGCAGCCAGAGGGTTGTGGTTAACAGATGTCCATGTGGAGGCCAGTCATGAGTGATGTCCCTCAAGGGTCAGTCTTGGAACTGGTGCTCTTCGACATCGTTATCAGTGATGCAGACAGTGGGATCAAGTGCACCCTCAGCATGTTTGCAGACAATGCTGATCTGAGTGGTGCTGTTGGTAATACACTGGGAAGGAGTGCCATCCACAGAGACCTCTGCAGGCTTGAAAGGTAGGCCCATGTGAAACAAATGATATTCAACAAGGCCAGGTGCAAGGTGCTGCGCTTGGGTTGGGGCAGTCCCAGATCTGTGTACAGACTGGAAGAAGAATTCACAATGAAGAGCCCTGCGGAGAAAGACTTGAGAGTTTTGGTAAATGGAGAAACTGTACATGAGTCAGCAGTGTGCACTACTTGCAGCCTGGAAGGCTGAAAGTTTCCTGGGCTGCATCAGCAGAGGGGTAGAAGCAGAGAGGGGGAGGGAGTTGTCCCTCTCTGTTCTGCCCTCGTGAGACCCCGTCTGCAGTACAGTGTCCAGGCCCGGGGTTCCCAGCACAAGAAGGGTGGGGATCTGTTGGAGCAGGTCCAGAAGAGAGCTGCAAAGATGATCAGAGGGCTGGAGCACCTCTCCTGTGAAGAAAGGCGGAGGGAACTGGGCTTTTTCAGACTGCAGAAGAGAAGGTTCCACAGTGCTCTTCCACAATGCTCTTACTCACCCACTATGTTCTTGTGGCATTCAAGTACCTAAAGGGAGCTTATAAGCAGGAGTGGGAGTGACTTTTTACATGGCCTAATAGTGATAGGATGAGAATGGCTTTAAATTAAAAGGGGAGATTTAGGTTGGATGTTAGGAAAAAACTCATTACTCAGGGGGTGGTGAGGCCCTGGCACAGCTGCCCAGAGAAGCTGTGGTGCCCCATCCCTGAAGGTGTTCAAGGCCAGGTTGGATGGGGCCCTGGGCAGCTGAGCTGGTGTGGGCAGCCCTGCCCACAGCATGGGGTTGGGGCTTGGTGGGCTTTAAGGTCCCTTCCAAACCAACCTATTCTGTGATATAGTTTTATGAAAACGTGAGGAATCTGCCCAACCAGGATGCCTGCAACAGCAGCTTTTGTCTTTATAAGTATCCTAACACACTGTTGTAATTCAGGAGAGCTTAATTTATGTAAAGGTTTCTAAAGTGAAATTCTATTTGTTGCATAATACAAGTAGGAATAATGTCCACTGTGTGAGATTAACTCATTAATCTGGTGATTAACTTCTGGAGCAAATGAGTAACAACTTTTTCACTGCCACTTGGTCAGATCAGAATGGGATTCCTTTTTCAGGGTGATGCTTTAGTCATGTACAAGCTATTAGTTGCAGTATTTAATATATATGCAAATGGATGTTGGTCACTGGTGTGTACTTGGTGGAGAGTGAACTTCAATGCATGCTTCTGGTCTCTGTCTCTGTGACTGTACAGCACATGCCTTCTTTCCCTGTACCACAGCTGAATTTCAGACTGGAGCTTTCATACTTTTTCTCCCTACAACTCTCTTTTTTTTTTTTTTTCCTCTTGTCCCTATGAATTTATAGGTTGGATGTGTTGCTTTTGTGATGCTCTTCAGTGTTACTTCAGGTTTCTTGAGAGGTGATTTTTGATTTGGCTCCTTTCTGCTTCCCCTTTGGCTTTCCCAACAACTGTGGAAAGAAGGGATAGAATGAAGCAGGCATCTGACCACTCAGTGCCCACTTGGGTGAACAGCAGTTGCAAGAAGGAAGGATGCTCTTGGGAGGCATTGCTTTTTGGGCAATGTTGCACTGATTCTGAGCAGTGGCTGCGACCTGCTTTGACATGGAGAAAGGGTGTTTCCTACTAAAAACATCACCACTGTACAAACCTCAGACCTAACAGTATAGGAGCAGTGTCAGTGCCAGAGCAGAAAGACCAGATCTCTCAGGCCTGCTTTCTGCGTTGCTCCTGTTCCCTTCTGATCCAGTATAGTGCTGTCTTCAGGGTTGTTTTACTCTACCTTACAGCAGGTATTTTCAGGCACTGTGCAGGCTGAGTTGCATTGTCCTTTGAAAACGAGAGTACAAAGGAGGTTTTACACAGGACTAATGTAACTCTCCTGTTGCCTAGACAAAGTGTAAAAATGGATCTGAGTTAAATGGGTTTTCATTTGTTTTCTTTGCAGCTCCCTGGGGAAAGCGAGGCTGGAAAACCTTTTATGCTGTGCTGAAGGGAACAGTCTTGTACTTGCAAAAGGTAGGAGAAATCACTATCTTTTGGAAACTTATTGAAGGGGGATAAAGCAGCAGGCATCCTCTCCACTCTCACAGCCCATCTCCAGGTTCCTTTCCCTCTGACCCGCAGTGTATCTGCTCTGTTTGTGCCCCATCCTGTTTACACGCACACTGAGATGTGAATTCTTTTATTACCGTGCTCCTCCATTTTTCAGTTTCAAATTCAGTCTCATTGTCACTATCCAGATGTGCACCTTGTCAATTCCAGTTTATGCCATCACTGTCACTCATGACTGACAAAATGGCTAGCTTCACAAGCTAAGACAGCATCATCTCTCTGTGTCTTGCACAGATTCCTCCGGGCTGCTTTTAACACTGCAGTTGATATGTATGACTTCACCTCCTATGAGGCTGTCCTCCTTTCCAGTCTTTTCACAGTACACTTTTCTGCAGTGACTGCAAGAGCAGCTGCAAAACTATTTAACAGCAGCTTGATCTTGGTAGGAATCTGCAGCTTATGCTCCATAGCAGAATTGGAGGATACCATTTTTTTTCCAAAGCAGGATAAAACACTTATTTCTAAAAAAATTTTACTCTCTGCCAGCAAGAAGTCTAAAAAAAACGTCAGCTTCAAACCCTTCAAGTCTTTTGGCGCAAGCTTAATTGTAATACAGCTTTAACTATAAGCTTTTTTAAACTGAAACTTCTCTTGGAAAGTGAGATGGAATATATGAGCAAGAACTGAGAGAATCAAATTTTGTCAGTTTGTAGATTTTGAAGCCTTTGTGTCTCCTGCCGTAAGTGTAATGTTCTTGATATAAGTGAGTTCTGTCCAGGTTGCTCTGCATTGTAGAAATATGCTCTGCTGAAAGTGTTTCTGCATTTCCACTGTGTTTTGCAGCTGTAAAGAGTGCAAGTGCATACTGTTATTTCCTCCTTCTTTGTTCTGGGTTTCTGTTTCTGATGTTATTGTTTTCTTCAGAAGCAGCATGGTGTATTGGATCCGTGATAAATTGGATCCATTTCTTACAGCACAGGGTTGATGAGGTGGCTGGTCTGTGCTCAGTGCCTGTTTGACAGGGCTGAAGTGCCGAAGCAGACCGAAAATCTGGAGGCAGGAGGAAAGGTTTGGGCTGACAGTTGTGTGTTACATGCTCCAAAGCCAGTGTGAGAGACTAGAACCAAATGTCTTGAACTGCAGCTAAGCCTTCCCTCTGGTTCTTTTCCTGGCAGCAGCTTCAGATTTTATTAAAATGGTCTATATGGCAGGCTTGCATTTTCACTTTCTTGAGTGAATTGCAGTCAGCTGCTTTGATTTCTGAAATGAGTCATGTTTAGCATTTATCTGAAAAGACTGGATGGTTCCCTAAGAAGTAAGAAGGTTCCTGTCCATAGCATATGAATTAATTTTTTATTTGATCCTTGAGGGGGATTTAATAAGCTTTCAAGGGGAAGAAGTGGAGGTGCTGTCCATTTTAGAGTCTTAATTAAAAACTTCTGTAAGTGTCACTGTAATATTAGTTAAAAACACTTAGACAAAATTTACAGATGTTGATGTATCATGCAGATTTTCTGCAGAAGGTTGCTCTCCCCACTGTCACCTTCCATCTCTTGGTAAGCGTGAGAGTGATTTCACATCTGGCTACACTTTTGCAGAACAAATACATTGGTGGCGTTCTTGCTCTCATTTGTTTTTCAGTTGTGCATCTTGCATTTGTCATGGCACTTGAATTCAGTGATTACAAGATGGTTACTCTGCAAAGTAGTGCTCTCCCACATAGCCCTGAATCCACGTTCATTGAAGCTGTAGCAAGGGACAAGCTAGACTTTTAATTCAGCGCTAGAAAGGTTGACAGAGAGGTCTGATGGGAAGTGACTCACTCCCTGAGTGATGGGGCAGCTGTGAGCCTCCCGAGGGTGCCTGTGACCCCTGCTCAGCAGCAGTGCCTCATGCAGCATCAGTGAAACATCCTCTGATTTCTCTTCAGCTCCAGAAGGTCCAGCAGGGCTTTGCTCCAGCCCTGAAATAAATCTTGCATTGTTGGGAATATGCTATTGTGGAAGTTGGCAATGGTAGGGTTTTAAAATATATGGCTAGACCAAGTTTAGAGATAGTAAGTGCTGATGAATTATTGTTTCCTTCTGCAATATACTGGGAGACAGAAATTATCCCAATTTCATGAAGTTGAGGAGGATTTTAGAGCAGCTTGATTTCTGTGTAGAAATGAAGAACTATGGTGGTAGTTACGAGAAAGGGATTTCCTTCTCTCTGTTTCCCTTCTCTCCTAATTATGCAGTGCTGCAGGGCAGGATGCATACCCATATGCATTTACAAGATTTCCCTCTGTCTCTCATTATCTGTATATTTGTGGAGGAAAAAGCTGTGATGATAGTTTCATTGCACTGAGTACTATTCAAGCAGAGAGAGAGAAATCTCACTTGTGTATGCCCACAAATAAATGTATAGGCCTATGCACTGTTACTTTCTGTGCTCATCTGTAACTCAGCTGTTCCTTCAAGACATTACTCTAATATAAATATTAATAGTTTGTAACAGCTGTGATTCTCCCAGTGGGTAGCGTGATCCCAATTCTCTTCCCATTCTCTTTGCATAGCAGACTAATTCTTATTTTGCTGTAAAGTCTGTAGATGAGAGTGGTTCCTAAACGGCGGTCATTTGAGATTTACAGGGAGGTTTATCTGGGCAATCTTGTCTCTGTGCCCTTTTCTTTTTTTTTTTTTTTTTTTTGTTTCATTGGTACAGCTCCAGTGCTAATTACTGTGCTGCATATTGTTTTATTTTTAATGAGTAATTTGTGAGAGAGAGAGTTTCTGAATTAGCGAGCACAGAGGCCACTAGAGGGGCTCAGTGGAAGCATTCACAATTAGCCAACTAAACATGTCTGCACAATATTATATAAAATTAGAGGTTTGACATGTTTGGGCTGTTGGCCCTGACTCTGGACATCCTCAGGCCAAGACTAATTTCCTGCCTTCAGTTTATAGCAAGAGGAAATCGCAAAGTAGGAGCTTGACAGAATGTCTCTTCACTGGACTGACATGGGATGTGAAGTGTGTATAGAAAAGGGGTTTATAAGGAGAGGACAGAAGGCTGCCCTCACTTCCTTGCTAGAAATTGCATATGAGCAGCTGTGCAGGACGTGGGCCTTGTGTTTTGACTCTGCTCTGAGGTTTGCAAAATCTTCTCTCTTTGATGTGATACTTTATAATCTTGTGGGATTTCAGGTATTTTTGTGTAGTTATTATCAAATATGTTTCCTTTGTCAAAACTTACCAAAAAAAAGGGAAAGTCTATAAAGGGTATAAAGTGATCAGACACAAAACTTTCTGAAAGGATTTTGCATCCATTATGTGAGTTGACCAGAGGTGTCCACTCACGAATACCTTGGCTGATAAAAAGCCGACTGCTGTAGTTGGGTGTGTCAGAAAAGGATGCAGGAATGTGTGTCCATCTAGAAACTGGGTCACCAGAATGTAGAAAAGTCATTTGTTAGGAGTCTGAGAAAGATGAATTCAGCATGTAATTACATTGTGTGCAACATTCACAGCAGATTTCAATTGATATTGAGGTCACATTTCCTTTCTGGTTCCTTATGTATTTCTTGCCACTGATTTGGTCTAACTTTAGTGAGCTGCCTTTCATTCCTGCTCCACCTCCACACTGATGCTCGCACATGTGCTGTCCTTGGTGGCATATGAAATATGGATGTTCCTTTGCCCCTAGCATTGCTTGCCAGTTAAGAAGAGTTGAAGGTCTTAAAGGAAGAATTCTGACAGCACATTCACGTCCCTTCAGTTTTCTCTTAGGCTGGCCAACTACTGGTAGACATTTGTGGTATGCTGATGACTGCTTTTGGAGAAGCTGGCAGGGACCCATCTGTCAAGGTAGAGTGCAACCATCTGATCCAGTGGGATTAGCAAGGATCATAATGAAATCTCTCTGTCAGTAAGGAGGGGCTCTGAGTCAGTGCCGCTTCTGGGACTGCCCAAATGTGGAGTTGTTCTGGAACAGATTTAGACACCAGTGAGTTGTGGCCATCGGATTCATCTTACAGAAAGCTGAGAGGAACCAAGCATGGTGGTAGCTGGCACTGTCTCAAAGCAGTAATTTGAGGAAAGCCAGAATATCATGCTCTGAGGTCTAAGTTCATTTCCTGGCTTTGATTTTTTTCTCATTCCCTGGATAGTGGAGCCAGTCATTTCCTCCAGAGCAACCACTAAAGAAATCAACTTTTCTACTTTTGAAGGAGGAGGCTTGCTTCCTTCATCATCAAGATAGAGCTGGGCGAGGTGTTGGCCAGCCTTTTCTAGTTCTTGCCCTTTAGCTAGACACCTTCACACATTTGCCTTGAAGAAGGGGTAGAGAGTGTCCTCAATGGGAGTAGGCAGAGTGTCTCATGATAGGAAGGTCCATCCAGTACTTGCTGGGACTTGGCAGGACCTATAGCCAGGAGGGCAAAGGAGCATTTGCCTTAGCTCTCTGTCAGGCATTGAAAACTCCTTATGTCACAGGTGATTAGCTGAAGACTACCCTTTGGACATAAGCGCAACAGTTCTCTGCCTTTCAGCTCTGTGCTCTTGCCTTGATACAGTTGGAGCTGTTGATTGTGATGGTATTGCTGGTTAGCTGCTTCTTCCCTGGCTTACTGCTGAAGTGTCTAACCGGCAGCAGGTTCTAGGCCTAAACTAGCTGGACTAGCCTGGAAACTGGCAGAGTAGTGGGACGTTTTGCCCTCCCTTCTGGGATATGGTCACCACAGGTGGTGACTGTCTTTCCCTGAAACTCATCCTGGGGAGCCCCAGACAAACCCAGCCTCACTGATGAGAGCACAGATGACCTCAGCAGTTGAAGCTCCTGTCTGTATACCAGCAGGTAAACCATGTAAATTAATCCATTAATTCAAAACGTGCATCTTAAGCAGCTTTTCTCCAAGAGAAGTACCTTGCTGGGTGTTTAAGCTAATGCTGTCCCTTCTGTATGATTTGTGTCCTGTACTCTGTTATCCACTAAACTCCACCTCATAACTCTTGTGTTCAAGTGAAGGGATCAATAGTTATGACACCTGCAGGGAATTACTTTTTTGTTTTGCGGCCATCATACTAGGTCGCTTCAGATGATACTGATTTCTGGTGAAGTCGTAGTCATTGCAAAGGAAAGATGTAGAATCAGTTGCTGGCTGCTTTCCTTGAGAAACATTGTACAAGACTGCTCATGATTAACTTTTCCTTAAAAAGCTTCTGACTTTTCTTATATTCGGGAAGCCATTTGTAGTGGAGTGTGCTTTAAATTGAACTTCTGGCAACGCAATTATTGTGCACTTGCCCAGCTCCTGTTGCTCAGGAGATCAAACACTGCTCCCAGCAGACAAATGCAACACAGAGAAGTTTGACTCACTGTTTTTATTATTTGCTGGGAGTGGTACCGTGTTGCAAACCTGAACAATCCTGTGGTTGCCATTTGCAGATCCTGCTCAGAGAAGGTATTCCCTCCTGTGGGTCATACAGATCTATGCTTCCAAAGGGGTTGTGTAATGTGGTGTAAATAGAACCTGGCCTGTTAACCCCAGGGATTTTTTTTTTTTTTTTTTTTTTTCCTTTATTAAAGACTAAAGATAGATATGGATTGTAGAAAATGTGCAAAGGAACTGTGTGATGGTGCTGGATTCATAAGTCTATTAGTGTGTTGGCAGACCAGCCATTTCTAGGTTTTCTCTCTAGCATCATAGCAAAAGAGAGATGTAAAGAATGTTGCTGTATTTGCTTTGTGGAGACTGGTAGGGTGACTTCTACACTGTTAAGGACAAGTAGAGCTGTGGAAATTGAGAACTCCAGCAGGAATAAGCAGTTGAGTAGTGGAGATGGAGAGCTGGCCGTGAAGGATTCCTGAAGTGAGGACAAATAGTCCACTGCTGATTTGGAACTACTTCTCTTCCTTTTGGAGAGACCACGTACTTTAATAATGCTTTTCATCACTATGCAACAAGGTTTTTCTTTAGATTAAGGGAAAAGGAGTAGCACGTGGAGAAATAAGATGTCATTTTTCCTTGCTAATTTCTGTAGGATGAGTACAAACCAGAAAAGGCTTTGGCGGAGGAAGATCTGAAGAATGCAGTTAGTGTGCATCATGCACTGGCATCCAAGGCAACAGACTATGAGAAGAAACCCAATGTCCTCAAGCTTAAAACAGCAGATTGGAGTGTCCTGCTTTTTCAAGCCCAGTAAGTGCTCTCTTCTGATTTGTGCCAGTAGTTGAGGGAAGAAGGCATTTCTAAAGGAGGGTTAAATTCATGCTTAGACAGGTTAAAGCAGAGGCTTAAAAGGTTCAATCTGTTTATATGATTAGAAATAAGATTAAGTAGTGATATGATTAGAGTGCACAAGTAGTTCATGAGAAAGAAATATCAGGTTTTAAGAGGCTTTTTAATCTAGCTGAGAAAGGCATAACAAGATGCAGCAGCTGGAAGCTGAAGCTGCAGGAAATTCAATTTGGAAACAAGGCACAAACTTTGAACAGTCAGAGTGATTAATCATTTTAACAGATGACCGAAGGCAGTCTTGGATTCTGTCTCCTGATGTCATCAGGACTTAGCCGGATATCTTTCTAGAAGATACACTTCAGTTAGAAACAAAGTTAGTACTTAATACAAGAATAATTTGATTAAGCTCTTCAGGCTGTGATATGCAGACAGAACAGATGACCTTCTTTTGGTTTCTGGCATTGAAAACTGATGCACAGGTTTTTTGCATTAGCCCTTATCTACCAAGATCCATATAGAATCTCCTAGAGATCTTAGGAGATCTTATCTGCAGAACAGATGAAACTTAAGACAAATGTCTGAATCAGGGCGTTGACTGCCTCTGTTCCTTGTTGCACTTGGTTTGGAATAGGAAAAGATGCATGCTAGGGTGAGTTATGGATTTACTCATGAGCTAACCTGTGAATGAGGCACCTAAACTAACCGCTCTCAAAAGACAGAAGACTCAGCAGACTCTAAAACCTGTTCAACTCTTCTTACTCTCACTTTGAAAGTGCCAGTGGAAGGGTAGGAAAGAGGGAGAGGAGGCTGAGTCAACAAGTGCTTGATATGTGTTTTTTCCTCCAGGAGCCAAGAAGAAATGCAGACCTGGATCAACAAGATTAACTGTGTGGCAGCTGTCTTCTCTGCACCACCATTTCCAGCAGCAATTGGTTCCCAGAAGAAGTTCAGTCGGCCACCCCTGCCAGCCACCACAACAAAGCTATCTCAGGTGAGTTGTTGTCTAGAGGGTTGGTAATGGAGATTGTTCTTGACTGGTGGGAGTCTGGAAAGTGGTCCCTAGCTTTGTTTTGCTCCTGTCAACACTAGTATTTCTAGGAAAAATAGAACATCTGCTAGGAAGGTAGATCTGTTTGTTTCCTGATTCAAGATTCTAAGTAGAGAGAACGAAGAATTAAGTTGGCCCAAAGAGGACATTGAAAAAGCGTTTTGCTCCCCAGTCCAAAGGGAAAATCAGAAAACACTACTGAGTGCTGCTCCGTTATTCCCTTTGTCTAAGCTTAGAGGGACAGTTTGAGATACGGTGCTATCTGGAGCCTTTCAGCAAACAGGGAAGTCATGGTTCAAACATGACCTGCGGTTGTTTGACCTCATAGTTGTTTGAATCCCCATCTCTGGAGACAGTGAAGGTCAGGCAGGACAGGATCTGAGCAACCTGGTCTACCTGTAGATAGCCTTGGTCTTTGCAGAAGTGTTGGACTAGGTGGCCTCTAAAAGTCCTTCCCAACTCAAACAATTCTATGATTCTATGAAGGAACATGAATATAATTCCTTTATATTTCTGATGAAAAGAAAGAGTCACTAGTGTAACCAGTACCAGATATGGGATTTTCATCCCATGGATATAGTCCTGCAAAGGACATTTCAAATACCATCAAACTGGTGTTATTTTTATGAGTGTGTTTATTACCACTGATTTCAAAGGAAATAAACATATTTCTGATTATTTGGATTATTGCGATGGTAAAGGGTGAAAGATGATTCATCAGGCAAATATCAATTTTATTTCTCCTCTAATACTTTTCTGGAGGTCCTTATCGGCTGAGGAAGTTCTTTTCATATGTTTGTTAACTGTCACATGAACATCCTTGGTCTTCCCATATGATTATGTAAGCTTTTACATTCTGCAACGACCTGTGTCAGGGAGTTTCATAGCTCTGATACTTCTTGCATGAACAAACATCCCCTGCTTCTTTCAACCTGGCTGTGCCTGATGCTTGCACCTGTAGCTCTGTGTACTTTGATGTGATACATGCCTGCAATTTCTCCTGCATTGGCAGGAACCCACTTCTCATTGCATTGATCAGGTGGCAGAAGGGAGAGATCCCAATCGTTGGTATATAATTTTATGAGTAAGCTGCTATAACTTTTTAAGTCATCTCCTCATGCTGGATTGCTTCTTAAATGCATTTTTGCCATCTTCATAGCCTAGCAACACTCCCTAGAAACCATTATCTCATAATCTGCATTTCTCTAAGGGGGTGTTTTTTATGTCGCCCCTGCTTTTTCCTGCTCTCTGGCAGTAGCCTTTCTTCTTACGATGTGGTGACCGACTTTCCATCTTCTATTCTGGGTTAAAGTTTAAATCATGTCTCATACAGGATAATAATAACTTGTCCTTTTGCTCATGCATACTTTTTTATATATACTATCTGGGGTTTCAATAATTTTCCCCCAGACACACAAAAAAAGCATTTTTACTCATTGTTCTGTGTGATTGTTCCATTTAGCACATTGTTTCCCAGTCTCACTGTTTCTATTTAATCTGGAAAGAGATAAAATAGAACACAGCCCTGTGGTTTGTGTCTTGAAGAAAGGGAGGCACAAAAAGTGGAATAAGATAAGCTGTTTTAGCTAACGGCAGAAGAATGTTAACTGTTCAAAGCAGATAAATTCAAAGACAAGCAGAGGCATATCTGCTTTTATCTGTCAGTGTGGAAAAGCTGCCAGTGGGCTGCTGCTTATTTGGCAGACAAAAAAATATGAATTGTCAAATGCCTCTGGTTGCTGTTTAGGATTCTGTGGGCTGAATCATGATGCACAGTACTTCTTCAAGGGGCCTCTTCCTGGTCAAGCGGAAGATGCAGTGGAAATGTAACATAGCTGAGGGAGGGAGGACGGATATGACAATTTCCATGCAATCATTGTACCAGCTTTGCTTTTAATGTCTGATCTCAGTTAGCTTGGGGGGATGTGACAAAACTGTGTATAAGGGAATGCCAGTGTAGAAAGGATTTAGTAACTTTGTTTTCCTTTTTTCCTGGGGGTGTGAATATATACACAAATACACCAAAGGGCTGCTGCCCTAGAAATTACAATTGCCAAATTAAGAGCTTCTCAAAGACCTTCTGTCATCAGAGTAGAGAACCCGCTGCAATAGGATGTCCCTGAGACCAGTAATTTAGCACAAAGAGTGGTTAGACACTTAAGGAAAGAACAGTGAGTTCATGATAGTTCCTAATAGCAACAGCAATTTCTGGAAGCCAGTAGGGATCAGTTTGAGCCTACCCATGTATAAACCAAGGCAAATTACCCACTTATTTTCTTCTACAGTCTTCTTGGAAAGTAAAAAAGTGAAACACAAGATTAGCTGGGGCTCAGCTATCATCCTATGTAGAAGTTTTTCCCCTTTCTGCACTTTTCTGCAGCTCAAATTATGTGAGCTGAAAGGCTTAGCCCTTGGTTTTACTCATAGTGCATTGCAGGTATGTCTGAGATAGGCTTGAAGCTGCAAGTTGCACATCCACACCACTAGGACACTACTGGCAGCAGTCCTCTCTTCTGAGGCTGGGTAAGCGTCTAGTAACTGAGCTAGGTGTTGCCTGCTGTTATGACTGACTAGATCATTAAGGTCTGCACAGTAGTATCTATATTTTGGATTTACCTAAATCAAACATAGTTTTAAATCCAAGCATAGAGATGGCCAGAAGGCCATGCAGCAGGAGCTGGAAACCTTCTGAGCTGAGGGAAGGTTAGCTGACAGATGGACTGGAGGAAGTGAGTGGGCCTGGGATTATGATAAAGGAAATTAGAAAGGAGAGAGTAGCAGCTCTTCACTCTTTCCAACTGCACAGTGGGATAAGCACTAGTAAGCAGCTTAGTAAAATGAGATACCTTTTTAGGAGAGAGCAGCCCCTCTTCTTCTGGACACATTGCATTGTTCTGAACAAATGAAAGCCACAGACTGGAGAGCATTTGCTAGTGTAGAAACGTAAGGAAGGGCTCTGATGCCATATCCTTTCTGTCCTGGAAAAAACTGCCTATGTATTGCAAAGACCTGAGGCAGGGTCTTTGCTTTTCTCATTCTGCCCTTGGTCCGACTCCATGTAACAGCCTTAATTAATTTGCCAAAAAATGTATTAGAGCAGAAGTGTCATGTTGTCAGTAACGCTCTGCAGCAAGCTGCTTCCGTTGCTCTCAGCAAGGCAAGGGATGACAAGTTTGCTATCTTTCCCAGTGGCATCTGCTCACTGCTGAGTTTTTCTGCAAAGTTGGCCACTTTACTTGGATGCCTTTGAGAATGCCTTTGAGAATGCTGTTGGGGACAGAGCTTTGGGAAAACAGGTCTGATCAATCTAATTAAGATTATTTAAGATAAAGCAAAAGTCCTCTTTTTACTTTTTTTTACTGATTGAATATTTTAGATTCTATAATTTATGTGCCTAATGTGTTTCTGAAGGATGAACAGCTGAAATCCCATGAAGCTAAGCTGAAGCAGATCTCCACTGAACTTGCTGAACATCGCTCCTATCCTCCTGACAAGAAGCTCAAAGGCAAGGAAGTAGATGATTACAAACTGAAGGACCACTATCTGGAATTTGAGGTATGTATGGGAAACTTTATTGCTTTTACTTTTTGTGTATGGATGAGGCTGGTTTCATACTTCTAATATAATCCTGTAGTTCTTCAGTTTTCACCTTATTCCAGTAAGGACGATTTCTTTCTCAACAAAAAAGTCACAGTGGTCCCAGAAGTCTAGATATGGGTCCTCCTTTTGATAAAGACTTCCTGTGACCTTGGCTGTGGGCTTAGCTCCTTATCTGTAAAATGGAAAAATGTGACCCTCTTTGCCTCTTTTTATCTTTTTGAAAACATGACAAGCTTTTTAAGCAGGATCTGTCTTGTGTTGCAAAGCCATGTGCTGTCCAGAGTGATGGAACTGTACTATAGCACTGCATTGATGTCATTGCACATGGTGAGTTTGAGATGTTTTGTTCAAGGCGTGTGGCTGGCCAATTTGCTTTTCTACATTCCACATATCTGAAATGATCTGACCAACAGTCAAATGAGGAAGTGGCTGATAAGCAAAGGGTACACAGTGATGCGAACAAGAGAGACTTCATAATCAATAAAAGAGAACTAAAGCAGAGTCATCTCACATATAGCACATAATTAAAGAAGTGCTCATAGAACAACATTATAAGGAAAGCTTTCATACCCTTCTAGGGCAAGCAGAAGGAATTAGACGTCTGTGCTGTTGCAGGGCTACAGTCTCATTGAGACTGGAGAGATTCAATAGGGTAGTTCGGACAACAGAATGCTGCCATGAATGGATACAGGCTTTTTAGGAAGGACAGGCACAGTGAAAATATCTTTTATGTGATTTTGCTGCTCACTCACACAAAGCTTTGCTGAGAGCTTGTGGATCAGTATTAGCATGTGGAGCAAGACAGGTGGCATTGTATTGCCTGTCTGATAGGGCACTTTCAAAGATCTGCAAGAAGAGTTGTGCTTGCAGGCCCTGGTCCTCCTGCAGAATTTTGACCACCTTATTATCCACTTAAGAGACAGCACAGCAGGGCACAAGCAATCCAGGAGGTTTCTGGAGTGCATCAGCAACAACTTCCTAATGCGGTGATCAAGCAGCAGTCGAGGAGAGACACTTCTCTGGACCTTTTGTCTGAACAAAAAAGAACTCAGGCACATGAACTTTGGGGACAACAGTGGCAGCAAGTTACTATGAGATGTGGACTTCATGATCCTGTAAGAGAAGTTAAAGCAAAGAATAAAATCACAACTGTGAGCTTCAGGTCTGTTCAGTGAACTGCTTGAAAGAATCCTATGGGATACAGCCCTCAGGGGGAGAGTGCTCCAGGAGAGCTGGTCAGTTTTTAAGTAGCACCTCTTCCAAGCTCAGGAATGTTCTGCACTAACAAGGAAGAAACCAAACAAAGGTAGCAGAGGCCTTTGTGAATGTAGAAGCTGCTCCTGAAAATGAAGTACGTGGAGGTGGAAGCTGTAGAAAGTAACAGTGGGAATTTAGAGATACTGTTCAAATATCAAGTTTGTGTTGCTGGTTTTAAGGAAGCCAAAACCTATGAGAAGTTGAATTTGGCAAAATGTAGTAAGGTCAAGAAGAAAGGTTTCTATAGGCACCTTAGCAGCAGAACAGCCAGGGAATGTATGGGTCCTACTTGGAGCTTATAATGGAACAGCAGACTTGGTCACAGAGGACAGAGAAAGGTCAAAGTAGTCAATATCTTCTTTGTCTAGATCTCTATTGGTAAGACCAACCTTCACCCATTGCAAGTCCCTGAGCCTAGTGAATAAATCTGGAGCAAGAAGCCCAGTGAGTAAATCTGGAGCAAGGCAGATTTATGTACTTAGGAAATTATATAAATTGGACACAAGTCTGTGGAATCTGATGAGATTCACCCAAGAGTGGAGTTCTCAGGGAGGTGAATGATGTAAATGGAAGGCCATTCTCAATTACCTTTGAAAAATCATGGTGACTAGGAGAGGTTCCTGAGGACTGGAGGAAAGTTGATGTCATTCCTATTTCAAGAAGAGCAAGAAGGCCCAAAAGACTGGCTGGCCAGATTCTTCTCTATCCAGGAGAGACTGGTAAATTCTCCAGGATACCCCTTCCAAAAAGACTGAAGACAAGAAAGTGACTGGGTGCAATCAGTTTTTGTTTATGAAGGAGAAATCATGCCTGATCACCATCATGTGAAGAGAGAACAGTGGAAATGGTTTATCCTGACTTTAACATAGATGTTGTTGTTACCTTCTTTCATATCCTTAGATAATCTGATAATGAGTATTCTGGGAAAGCGGGCAGTGAGGTGGCTTGGAAGTTGATGGTCAAACATGATCGGTGTTGAACACATCAGTCAGTTGTGCACAGTCAGGCCACACACTTCTCCTCCATGGGGGTGTTTTGCAACTTTCTTTTTGCAAAAGAAAAGTGAGCTATCTGAACATGCAGAATGGGAGCTTTCCACCAGTTTTGTAATTTCCTCACCTTCCCTTCAGAACAGAGTGCTGTCAATGTCGTGCAAGGAACTGGTAGCAGACCTTGCTGCATGAGGTCCCTGCAAAAGGGCAAGAGGCAGGTGAGGAGGTATTTTATAGTCGTCTCTTTCAGGCAGAGCCTGCTGGCTGACTACACCACTGATCTGTGTACAAAGGGCCAGGCTGATACATCCCCAGAAGAATTGCAGAAAGGACCTCTTAGTTCCCAAGGAAGCAACATAGTCCCATTAGGGAGGAAGAAGCCAAATTTATTTTCTTTGGGTCCTTGTAATTTTTCCTCAACTGCCTCAGTTTCCGTCATTCTTATTCCTGATGTAGTTCCTGATACGGGGTTTCCCTGTGAGTTGATGAGACCAAGGAGTTGACTGTTCCTTGTTCAGGGATGTGCCTTCAAGGACTTCTCCCTACCTGGTGTCTTTGCTTCTTGAAACCAAGCAAAGAGCATTTTCTCTTTTCTTGTTGACTGAAGAAGTAGTACTCCAGATTATGATTGTTCAGTATGGCAAATATATGAGCAAGAAATCTTCTGAGTGCTGTTAGATGAGAGGTGAAACTAGGATTTTGATGGATGGCTGCCTTATCTCTTCTTTACATGCATTCAAGCTGCAGAGATAACTACTTTTAATTTTTGTGCCGTATTTTCTTGACAGAATTTTCTAGATTTTTTTTTTTTAAAGGAAATTTCCACCAAATTGAATACTTAGCTTCAAATGTCAGAACATTAATAGAGCAAGTTTGGAGCTGAAGTCTAATGAGAAGCTTCCAGATGCATTGCTTAATTGATATAGAAATAGCAAACACAGTATCCAGCACAAAATGGCCACTGATGAAAGTGCAAGGCAGAAACTAGTCCTTGTCTCCTAGTGTTGTTTAGTGCACCACCAAAAAGCAGAATTCCATATGGTGGTAATATCTCCCTCACCCTTGATGAATATTATACTGATACTAGCCTTAGAGCACTTTATTGGCTTCTTTTTTTGCACCGATGTCCCATGTATTTCACGATGAATCATCCATCAGCCCAGTGCATTGTCTGAATTCTGCTTGCTGTTTCTACATTTCCTTTTATATTGTATGACACATCTTATCTGCTTAATGTGTTTGTCTTTCGCATTGTGGAGCTGGAGCTCCAAATATGGAATTTATAAGAATGCCTTTTCTTAATTTACTTTTTAGGTATATTCTGCCTATTAGGTCTTGTTTATTCAGAGGGCTTTCTGGAAACACTGTCACATTCTCTCATGTTTTGTTCTTTATTATTCTGCTCTTCACAGTAGTTATCAAGCTTTTAGTCTTTCTGCCCTCAAATAGGTATTATTACCTGAACTTTTATTATGAATTAGAAGAATTTTCACTAAATGCTTTTTCCTTTGTCAGGAACATAACAATTTGGCAACTGTTTTCAATGAAAATGCTTACACCCTCCTTCTCTGGCCCACAGCCCACTGAGGTCATCTTGATTACAATGCTTGCTTACAACCTTAGTGGTTTTATCAGGGTCAGGCTGTTGAACAAATGCCAAAAAATGGGTTGATCAGCACCTCCTGCCACAGCTAATGTGTTAGAGGCCTTGCAGTGACCTTTCCTTAATCTACCTTCTTTTTGTTGGTTGCCAAGGTGTTCTGTGCAGAAAGATGTTGTCACAACAGAACAAAAGCTTCACTTCAGATGAGAATCCAGAGCAAGCAGGAATGGTTCGTGATAAAGCGAACCTCTTCCATACAAAAAATGCAAGTGTTTGGACAGAGAGCAGCTTTTATTGTTCTTGTGAGTTGTCCTGTCTGGGGAATGTGCCCTGCTGCTCTCTCATCTACTCATTCTTAAAGTGTGACATCTTCTCAAGGGCTCAAAGGTAGCCAAACTGGTAGAGTCTGAGCTTAGATGGGCTTGGCTTTGATTTCTGCCCCTTGGGCTAAAGCCAGAAAAGCAGGACCCACTGATGGGAATGGAGGGTTGCAAGGGACAGTTGTAGCCGTACAGGTAAGGATTTTTGTTGTCCCTTAGTTCATTTTGCCACACTCTATATCCATTTATTTCAAGCTTACGACCCATTACAAGTGGTGTCCCCCAAGGGTCGGTACTGGGGCCCATCTTGTTTAATATTTTAATTGATGATAGTTGAAGGGATGAGTGTAGATGAAGGGATTGAGTGTACCCTCAGCAAGTTTGCAGATGGCACCAAGTTGGGAGATAGTGTTGATCTGCCTGAGGGTAAGGAGGCCCTTCAGAGGGATCTAGATAAGCTGGATCGCTGGGCTCAGGTGAATGAGATGAGGTTCAAAAAAGCCAAGTGCCCAGTCCTGCACTTTGGCCACAACAACCCCATGCAGCACTACAGACTTGGGGATGAGTGGCTGGATGAGTGTGAAGAGAAAATGGACCTGGGGGTGTTGGTTGATGCTCGGCTGAACATGAGCCAACAGTGTGTTCAGGTAGCCAAGAGGGCCAACGGCATCCTGGCCTGCATTAGAAATAGTGTGGCCAGCAGGAGCAGGGAGGTGAGCATCCCCTGTAATCAGCACTGGTGAGGCCGCACCTCGAGTACTGTGTTCAGTTTTGGGCCCCTCACTACAAGAAAGACTTCGAGGCCCTGGAGCGTGTCCAGAGAAGGGCAACGAAACTGGTGAGGGGTCTGGAGCACAAGTTTTATGAGGAGCGGCTGAGGGAGCTGGGATTGTTCAGTCTGGAGGAGGCTCAGGGGAGACATCACTGCTCTCTACAACCTCCTGAAGGGAGGCTGTGATGAGGAGGGATTTGGCCTCTTGTCCCAGGCAACAAACAGGATCCGAGGAGATGGCCACAAGTTGTACCAGAGGAGGTTTAGGTTGGACATAAAGAAGAACTTTTTCTCTCAGAGAGTGGTCAGGCACTGGAATGGCTGCCCAGGGAGGTGGTGGAGTTGCCGTCCTGGCAATGTTCAAGAGGCGCCTGGATGAGGAGCTGCAAGATATGGCTTAGTGCTTGTGGTAGCAGTGGTAATGAAAAGATGGTTGGACTTAGGTGATCTTGTAGGTCGTTTCCAACCTTGTGATTCTATGATCCTATGTTTTCTGTGAGCACACAGTGTCTCAATATATATGAGGTGACTCCGTGTGGCTAAGGTCAGAAAGCTCCTTCTTGGTGTTGTTACTCAGAAATAACCACGCATTCTAGCTAGCTGAGAGCCACCATTCAGGTTGGAATTTGTATGCTGCAGAACTGAGTGTTTTAAATTGCGCATTTCCTTGAGCACAGCCTGACCGAAATCCTTTTTGCACAGTGCAATTTACATTAGTCACCATTGTTCATATCCATATTAGACTCCTTACTTTCAACATCACTTGAAACTTGAAGCTATTACGTCATCTAGATAATCTTTCAAATGTTTCTGCAGAATTTGTCGTAGACTGATTCAGCCCTTTCTTTTCATTTCCCAGAAAAATCGCTATGAGATTTACATTGGCCTCCTGAAAGAAGGGGTGAAGGAGCTGCTGAGTGGAGGAGAGAACGATGCGTCAGGACTGAAGAAATCCCACTCGAGTACGTCGCTCAATCAGGAGTCTCCAGTTAGTGCCAAGGTGAAACGCAATGTCTCAGAGAGGAAGGACTACAGGCCAGAAACACCCAGCATTAAGCAGAAGGTCACTTAGGGTGGAAATGACAACTAGGGTAACAGCCATGCAGCAAAGTACCGGTGGTCAAATTTTTTCCAGCTCAAAATCTGTCATACATAAAAATAAGTGCATCTGCCTGAATGGGGTGTTAGTGACATTTTCTATTGTATATTTTGCTGTTTCTGTGCAGACTGTGGGAGATGTCTTTGCTCCTGCTTTGCTTTGCTCTGTTATTTTATCATTTAGCAATTGAAGCATTGGGACATTTTGTGTTCTGTTACTAAAGGAGCTGGGGGAAGGGGAGAGCGCTGTCACGTATATTCTGTCTCTTCCCCATTTATCTCCTCCCATCGGCATGTGGCTTTCATCTCTCAAGTCACTTGTCACTTTATTTACATGGTGGGTGGGAAAAATAACTGGACAAATGCTGCAGCATTGTGAATATGAGCGGTAGCTGTGAGAAATTTGTACAAACAGGCAGCTGCAGAGGGCTGGATAGAGTCTAGAACAATGGGAACAGTGGTTTCCTGACAATGCAGAGCATGTTGGTACTGGTAATTAGCAATGGGTGCTGTAGTAAATAGCCACTCTTGCTTGTTGTTATTGAATTGACCCTGGACCCAAGAACGCAAAGGACTGCAACCTGGCAATCTCTTGCAATGCTGGGATGACAGCACTGGAATCACTTGTTTGCTTCTTTCCAAGCAAAAAGTCTTCTCCTGAGTTAGCAGGGTGGAACGTGTCCAAACCTGTGCTGTCTCTGTGGTCAGGGAGATGAGGAATTACCAAGTTGGAATGAGCCACTGGGTTGCATATGTGTTCTAAAGACAAAGGGCCTCTGTGTAGTTTTTAACTATACACTCTCACTTAGCTGCTATATAGAGCCTTATGATACATTGCCTCCTGATGCTCCACTTTCCAGGAGTTTTCTTGTTGGTACGTGCAGATGCATGCAATTTCTCTGATAGTTACAGAGTACTTTGCTTTTTCTCTTCAGGAAATGATTGTCCCCACCTGTTCATTTTTCTGCTTTAGCTGATATGCAGGTGGAAGAGGCTTGGGCCTACTGGAGAATGGCACTGACCTTTTCTCACTTGCAGCCAGGATTTGATGCAATCCTGGTTACTCTGCGCTGGAGGCTGGCACAAGGCAGCCTGACTGACACATCCTACCCTTCACCTGCCAGTTGCCAGCTCACCTTGCAGTTCCAGCACATCCTGCTTCAGACTTTTGGAAGAAAGTAGAGGGTGGGGAGAGGCTGCCATGGGTAGAGCTTTCCATACTTCCAGACCCTGTTTGCCCCACAGATCCTTGCAGTATTCGGCAGTCTTGAGTGCAGAAATGTTGCACAAATCATTTGTCTACTTCCCAGTGCCTCTTGCCTTATGGAAGCAAGAGCATTGGCTTGCCTGGTACTGTACACTCCCAGTTTTAATCTCTGATGTGATACTGTCTTGCTGGGTGAGCTCAGACAAGTCTCTCCCTTTTCACCTTACCCTTGCCACATACAGAATAGTGTAACCATTCTGGCCCTTTTCACAGAGCATTCTGAGAGGCAAGGTTGAGGCCAGCTGAGAAATGTTGATTGCTAGTATTTTTGTTATACCTGGCACAGGGCAGCTGTCCTGATGGATGTGTAACGTATAGAGAAACGTCAAGATCAATACAAGGACTATTTAGAAATGTGATGGTATTTAAAGCCCAAATAATGTAGGGTCACACATCAAGAAAAATCACTGTCTGATTGGATGTGCACTCTGCCAGGCTTCCCAAAGTGCCCAAGTCAATTAGTCTAGTTTGTTGAACTGCTGGTTCCATGGACAGAGAAGGGAGCAATCAAAGATAGAAGGACCTTTAACAGGTGCCACTTGACTTGCCTCCCCCACTGAGAACCACCATGCTTTCCCAGTGTGCTCACTGTTGGCTGTAACCAAGATGACACGCTCTCAGATCGTCAGTCCCTGCAGTTGCAGCCTGGCAGCGAAACCAGATGGGACTGATTCCATGTGTGATGTTGCATTTGCATGACACATATAATGTGCACATTTGGAGTTTGCCAGAGAGTGTGGTTGCTTCGTCCAAGGAATCGGCAGGTCAGCTCCTAGCCCTGGCAATGTCTGTAAATACTGCAGTCCTGAATAGAAACTGTCAGCGCTTGTTTAGTGCTATAGCTATAGAAGTTCTGTGTGATTATTGTGGAGCATGTGTTCAGCCCTATTACTCAAGAAAGATGCTTTCTTTCACTGGAGCCAGGGGGACAGAGTGCAGCGTACTGCACTGGGAGACTCACTGTGTGATAGCGCTTATTGGAGGGGATTGTTTGAATTAATCGTATCTGGTAGGTAAAGAGCTCCAGGGGGGGTGGAAACAAAACCAGGAGGAGATCCCTGCAGCTGTTCGTCATACTCTGGTGGTTTAAAACAAACAGTGGAGAGGGAGGTTATGCTGAGATGGAAAAAAGACATATGGTTGATGCTGAATGCATATTTGAGAAGAAAACTTGCCCAGCTGTAGATAGTGGCATTTCATAGAAAGTGTGCAACAGAAATAGAAAAAGGGCTCAGGTTTGTAAATGGACCCTGCTTGACTTTCAGAGCGGAGTTGTCTGTGTGAGCTTTTCAAATGCAGCCTGGAATATGCACAACAAACCTCTTGTGAATACAGAGTACATAGCCTTAAAAGGTGAAGAGGCAACATTTAAATTTTTTTCTCACCTTTTAAGATGTTCTGGATGCTGTAGGCTGCAGTTAAATTGCTGAGCTCAAAAAGAAATGATTCCCATAAAATGCATTTCCCAGCTTTGACAGAGAAACTGCTTAATTCCTTTTCAAAGTTGTTGCAAAGGAGATGATTTGAAGTAACAAGAAAGTCAAAAAGTGAACTGCAAAAATGTTTTTTTTTTTCAGTTTTTATTATTTATTCTCCATTTCCAGGTACACTTGCAAATGGATTAGGGTGTAAGCGTTAAGTCTCATCTGTGCTTAGTAAATGCAGTTTTTCACTATATTTTTTAGTGATTAAAAATCTGTTGAGCTTGGAGCACTCTTGGTGAGATTGTTGAGGCGTGCAGATTAGTTTACTGAGAATTTGTCAGGTTCTGCTTCAGTTTTAATTAATGTCATTTTGCTCCATTGCTTTACAAATTCTAGGCATCCCAGGCAGCCAAGTGAAAATGCACATTTCAGAGGCCAAGAGAAAAAGGAGATGCTGTCGTGAAAGCCTAAGCCTCCTGGACTCCCTTAGGAACAGGACCATCTACTAAGCAGTACTGTCAGTTGCTTGCTTTTTTTTTTCCCCAATGCTACTGTAGAGGATGGACACATGCTCTCAGGGGGCATCAGTGGTGCATGTTGTTGGGTGGTACCACGGGGAGCCTGACTGGATGGCTTTGCATGGTATCAGTACCGGCCTCTCTTTGTTGAATGTTTGACCTCCGTGACTCAGGAACTCTGTTGTAATGTGCAAGAGTATACTGCTGAGTTCCAACATTCCCCTGCATGCCTGGCTGTCCCCACCTGATCTCAGTATGGATTTCTGGGGACGTTCAGTGTGAGCTGGAGTTAAATGGGGCTTGTTTTGGGCCCTGTTCAGCACAGGTGGAGCTGTGTCTAGATGCTCAATGTTAAGACATTGCAGCACTGGCTCCTTCAACTGCAACTGACAGACCACCACCAGTGTGTGCAAGTGTACAGCCCCTAAGGCAGCCTTTGCGTTGGTGCCTGCAGGGAGGCATCGTTCTTCCTTGCCATCCTCCCTGCTGCAGCATGCCGCCTGGAAACCGTCACTCAGGCAAAGCCCCTGCCCACGTCTTGAGAGGGGGATGTGGAGAAGGGAGCAGGATTGGGCCAGCATCCTTCTCTGAAGCACTGCTGGCTGCTCACGTATGTGGGTTCCTCTCCTGGCTGACGAAGGAGAGGCAGGAAGGTTTGGACTGTGTCCGGACATGACAGGAGAGAGGGGAGGGAGGGAAGACATTTTTGTGCTTCTCCCTCCTCTCCTGCAACCAAAGGTGAGATACTCCCCCAGAGCCAAAATTGTGCTCTCCTTTGTAAGGCAGCAGGATGCTGAGGTTTTTGTCAGCAGTGATGTGAAAGAAAATCTCTGGGCTGGCTTGTATGCATCTTGCAGATAAATCACACATGGACCAGTGAACATGACTGCAGCTTTTTAATCCAGTATTTATGTTGTGTCTTTAATTGATGTAGAGAGATAAGTCAGCCAGCAGGGTGATTAATGTAGCAGAGCTGTGGGGGAACACTGTTCAGCTGTGACGCCAACTCAGACACTTTTTCATCTACAGCCAGCCACTTGTAAATGGTTACCAGAAGCTTTCTAAGGGCTGTAACAGCTCATCCCTTAAGCGCTTTCTCCTTGATCCTGCCCACTCCAAGGGTGCTGCCTGTCCAAGTTTACAGCTCTTCTGGAGCTCAATGTGCAGCAGAGTGCTGCTTTGAGCAGGAATTTGAGCTAGCTGGCCTCCAGAGGCCCCTCATGACCTGGATCATATGGTGCATTCCTGTATTGAGGCTGGTTGTCCATCTGGCTTGAAACAACCAAACTTTTGGCTCACTCCAATGGGACTGGACACCCAGTTGATGAGAGTAGTCACTTTGGTGAGTAGGTGTCTGTGGCAGTGGAGAAAGTCAGTTGCAGCAGGGTTATCATTGCATTTCTGCAGTGTGCTTCTCAAAAGTGGGTAAGGCTTTTTTTTGCAGACAACTTGTAGCTTACAGTGTCTGCATTTTCCATTGCTAAATCAATTTTGGCCTTATCACAGTTAGTCTGACAGCTCCTCCTCCTTTTCTGTCAAGCTGCTCCTGTCTGTCATCTTAGCACCTCAGCTGCTTCTGTGTAACAGGTCTCTTCCCTTCCATGCTTGCAGAAATGTGGAAAATTTGAGTGTCCCATCTTGCCTGGAGAAAACCTGCTCTGAAGCAGTGCTGCATCAAATAGATAACCCTTTAAGCAGCTTTCCCATTCTGCTCATTTGTAGCCTGTATTCCCCAGCTACATTTATAGCTGGAAGGTGCGAGACATGAGTTTCAGACTCCTGTATTCCTCTTGTGTTGTGCTGCATGGATGCAAGGTTCCCCTCCCACACTTAGACCAGACACTTGTGATGTTCCTAGTCACCTCTCTACAGATCTCAGAGGCAGAGGCAGTCTTCTGTGGGGAAACTGACATGCTCTTTTGCAAGGATTTGGGTACTTTCCCAAATTCCAGGTCATAAATTTCAGGGAGCTGTGTGGGGAAAAAAAGAAAGAACAAAAGGCATCATTTTCAATCCGTGTCCCCAAGCACAGTGAGACAATGTCCAGAAATACCATCTGCTTTTGCAGAGGCAAAGGCAGTATAAACACCTTATCCCCAGCAATCTTCTAGGTGGCTGCCTGTTGGAACTTTACTCAGTGTGGATCTCCTGAAACTCTGGGGTGCCACATTTTCTCTGAAATGGCTGTTCTGAAGTCCACATTTCACCAGTATTCCTAGAGCGTTACTGAAGCTGCTCAGCATGTGCTTCTGGTGTCAGCCGCCTGGGCTGCCACAAAGGGCAAGCTGAGGTGGTTGTGTCAGAAATGTCTTCGAAAGAAGTGATCTCTGGCTTATGCTTTATACAGAGTATTATTTATAGCGTATATTTGTGCAGTTTGCCTTCTCCTCTCTGAGCTCTCCCAGCAGCATAGGTATGGCTTATGAACTGCTTCACCTGAGGTTTCTGAGCATTTGCTCCAGAAAGAAGAGGTTTGTCAACCTCCAGAGAAACTGTATTTCCCAAGCTACGGACCAGTACATGGGATCATTTCCAATATGGCTGATGTAACTGAAGGCATTCAGAAAGCCAGTGCCACCCTCCATGGCTCTTCACTTCCTGGATCCTGGGGCACACTGTGCTCCAGTATTGCCTTTAGTGCTGGGGAAAATTAGAGATGCTGGCTTCCTTTTCCACATACACTGCACTGCTTGGGAAACTGCCCTCAGTTTCTGTTACCAGCTGGTTCTCTCCCTCGTGACTGCAGCAACCTTATCCTGGGGTGTCACGGCTTCATTGGGAAGAGGCTACTTTAAATATGAGTTGGGAGGAGAGGTTGCCCTGGAGAGATGTGTCTGGAAGCCCTCTGTGAACGTCAGCTCTCTGTTGGCAGTACCCAGCTCAACAGTGAAAGGCCAGCTTGGCCCTGCCTGCAAGTAGGTACCTTCATTCACTTTGTTAGCTGCATTTAAGCTCTATGTGAATTATTAGATCACTTTCCTTAACAAGTCCAAGTTACAGCTTTCCTAGAGGCTGCACTGTTGACCTGACTTTGCTGCTGTGGTCAAAAGGAGCAAATGTAAGCCAGCACAAAGTGTTTCTGTCATTCCCTTTGAGTAATGAAGTGTTCTGTAAAAGTTATAAATTGTTAAACAATAAGGGACCTACCATGGCATCTGCTGTTAAAGCTGTGCCAGGAATCAGCTGGAGTACGTGCCTAAGGTGTATTTAGCCTGAGGAAAAAGTACAGTACTTGGCAATGCATGGTTTAGAAATGCCACAAATTACAGCCGCACAGCTTTTCTCTGACATTATCCTTTGCAACTAGCAGCCACTTTGTAGCAGTGGTCCTGTCTGTAATTCACCTAAACTAGACCAGCACAGCAAGATGCATTTTGCTCAAGCAGACAAAATTTCAGCTTTGCCTTGGGCAATGTGAATATCCTTGTTTAACCACTTAGCAGCTAGCCACCTGCTATGGAGACATGTTGGACACAAAGTCCTTTGTCTTCCCAGAGCCTCTTGCTGGGAAAAGGGTGATCTGTGGTTCCCAGTCTGTGCTGCTTCACAAGCAAGGCACATGCTATTGACAGTAGAAGTCTTAAGTCACTTACACACTTAGGAATACTTGGTGCTCAGTGCTGTGAAGTTCTGAAAAATTATGGGATGAGAACGATGTTGGATTTTTGTTTTTATTTTATTTTTTCATGTGTACATATTCGTGACAACTGTCCTCTTACTTCAGGCTAGAAGAACAAAGTTTTTTGGCAGTTTGAAAACTTTAAAATCAATACTTTCTGTGTGAGGTACAATCTGAGGCTTACAGTATTGGTGAATGTGTTTAAGTGATGCCTATAGATGTGTGTATGTGTTCCATAGGTATAGTATGGCTTCTGTGACTCAACACTCCAGAGCCTGCTGTTCTTTTCTGAGGCTTATTTTGGTCAAAGCACTTAAGAAGCTGCACACTTTGTTAGGGTGCTTGTTCTAATTGTTCTCAAAATAAGTTAAAGAGTCATCAGAGCTTTTGCAGAGTTAGGCTATCCCTTGAGCTGTGCCTCAGTCTCTGTTGTGTTGCCCACCAGGGGCTGTGTGTAGCTGAAAGCAAAGGCATATATCTGAGAGTCTAAGCAAGGATCACGGGGTTCTATTTTCTGCTAGCTCAACACTGGGTTATCTCCCCATTTCTGTTAGCAGATGCCTGTACCATGAGCATCAATGCCTACTTCTGAAAATCACACTCTGAAGATCAAATGTACAGCTTTACTTCTGAAATTGTTGACCTCTCTCTGTGAAAATTCAACAAAAGGGCGTCATGTCCAAAACTGTGTCCAAGCAGGACAGGTGCCTGTGATGTCTCCTGCAGACAGAATCACGCAGTAGTAGTGAGGGTTTCTTTCTGCAATTATACAGATTTCAAGAAGAGTGTTTGTTTCATCAGTGGGGAGAAGAAGACCAACAGGAGTGAAATATCACTATAAGGCTTCTTGTTTGACTCCCAAAGGTTTCCCTTGTGAGATCTAAACAAGTTGTTAAAAGGTTGCTGGGCTAAGTGAAGGCATAAGGAAGGATTTTCTAGTGGATTTTCCAATTTGCTCTAGCTGGTGCAATGTTAGGACTATCTGCATTATTCTAGGAAAGAAGGAGCAAAGCCAGAGGGTAGGATTCTTACCTGGAGTCATAAAAATCTTATCAGATGTTATAGTGTTAGCTCGAAGTACTCGAGTACTCGTGAAGTCATGGCTGTATGCTTAATTGGACCATGGCCAGTCTTGCAAGACTAAGATGCAAGTTGACTGCAGCGGAGCGTGAAATTAAGAGGGACATCCTCATCATCTTCCTTTGGATCAGTTGTGATCCTTTTCAGGCAACAAGCTCTCCCTTGGGTTACCTGCCTCCCTTGGTGATGCAGTGAGTAGATGAGTTCAGAGTTGTAGTAGAAATTGGCACTTGTTCTCAGCCTGAGAAGATGCAGTTCAGAAATTAACAGTTGCTATGGTGTAGTGCCCCTGTGGGAACAATAACCCTCAGCAGCAGTAGTGCAAAGACCATCTTGCACATGCATGTGTGCACACTGCCCATCTCCTTTGTGCAGACCTAACTTTACTGGGCCAAACAGCAGTCCTTGCAAGATCTTTCCTCTTGGTGGCCTCCTGTCCCTTTTGCCAAGTGTAGGAGCCTTCTTTCTCACACTGTTCATCTCACTTTACTCTTATCACTGACTCAGTGGAGTTTCTTCATACGACACACTAGAGACGCAGTCCCAGTCTCACTGCTCTGTGGTACTTCTTGGCTCTGCTGTGAGGTGACATTGAGGTAATCGCTCTATCTTTTCCAGCAGCGTGAAATTTGCTGCTCTGACTCTGACTGGTGTGGTCAGGCTTGAGGCTATCTTACCGGGGCACTCCTTCCTGTCCCTGGGTGTGTTCATTGCCAGAAAAGCACGTTCTTCGTTGGTCGTCAGAGTCAGACTTCAATCAAATCCTGGTTCATGGGAGACATTTCCACGTGCTGCTGGTGTCCACGAGGACTCAAACATGTGCTTGCTTACACAGAGATGGTTTCCTGAAGCAGAGTTGTCACTCTTTTCTACAGGTACCACAGGATGCCCTCCTTTATTCTGCTTCATGTAACTGGTACTAGAATGATCATTTCCTGATAAATGAAGGCACTTAATCAGT
The DNA here is from genome assembly GCF_019232065.1 of Centrocercus urophasianus. Lineage (NCBI taxonomy): Eukaryota > Metazoa > Chordata > Aves > Galliformes > Phasianidae > Centrocercus > Centrocercus urophasianus. The sequence goes on along the minus strand of NW_024884767.1, from coordinate 9,308,246 downwards.
CCTCTTCTCCGCGGAGGAAGGACTTTTGGGGATATTGTTATATCATTTGAAATAATATTTTGGAATTTAAGTTTACATTGCTTTATTTTTCACTTGAGGTGACTGTATATAAATATTTTCCTCTATTTTATCATTGCTGATAAAGTAAGCCTACGGTATACAGACAAATAATTTGCCTTTGATGTATTGAAACTGTGAGATATAAAGTAGAATTCTCTCTTGTGTCCATGTTCCTGACTATTACTCTGTTCCTCTGTGTTTTTATAAGCTGGAATAAGTGTTGCTTACGGGCAACAGAGAGCCTGCAAGCTTCTCAATAATTTTTATGTAATTGAACTCAAGCAACCCTAGTGAAGGATCTCACATATGTATAATGATATATGTATATGTACAAACTTTAGAAAGAAATAAACCAAATGTATTTCATCTTCTGCAATTGAATGGTTTCTTTTGGAGCCCTTACCTTTCCTTCGTATGCATGGGAACATGAAGGTGGTATTGGGGACTTGTAGCAACCGCTAGCTGGGCAGATCTGCTCGGGGAAAATGTGCATCCACCAGCTTGTACAGCTGTTCCCCAGAGCACCCTGCTCTCCTCTGGCAGTCAGCAGACTCCAAGTTTCCAGAGCTGGAGAGTGTGTGTACTGTGTACCTTACAGAAACACAGTCTGGACCAGCATGCCTTGGCATGGCAGAATGCATTATGGCCCTACAAGATGTACAGCAAACACTCTCTATCACAGGAATCTTGAGGAGACGTGGTTGGGGCCAGCAGTAGGGCACGTGCACTAGTCCTCAGTGAGGACAGCTGGAGTATCTCTCTTTGTACCTCTGCAACAGGTTGCCTTATGTATGGGCTGTTACAGAATGTATAAGCTATGAAGTTACCTCCACTTAGCTGTGAAAAGACAGGAAGAGAAATAAGTGATTAAAGATGGGTTTGCAAGCAGATGGATTGGTAGAGGGAGGCTGCAGTGATCACCTGTTCAAAAATGACCTCAACCATTTTACAGAACACTTTGCTTGAGATTTGCTTGGGTTGGAAATTGCTGATGGTCTAGTGAATGGAAGGAAACAAGACCCGTGACAGAAAAGCAGGACACTAAAGAAAAAGAAGGAATGCAGAAATATAGGTGAGAGTGGGTTCACCAGAGTGAAGGAGACTGCATAATGCATAGAAAGCAATTTTGTGTTTCCTGTTCTTGCACTGGATGTGGCTCATTGTGGGAGCGGAGGAGACTGATGAACAGGTAACAGGACACCTTCAATAGCAGGTTGGGCACAGAGAACCTTCACAACAGGCCTGTTGAGGTTTTGTTTGGAAACGGTGGTAAGGAAGGTATTTTTTCTTACCAAGATCTCTGTAAATGACCATCCTGAGATAAGTTGGTTTTTTTTCCCTCCTAGAAACTTGGCACATTAGATGAATGCAAGACTTTGAGGTAGTTACGCTCTTTTCATATTATGCTATGGAATATCAGACTTTTTCTTTGCTGTTCCTGTATTTCCTATCCTGGTTACTTTGGATACTTCAAAGCTCTGAGAGTTTCTGGTCCTAATACATGTTCATGGGTTACTATGTCTTCTAAGAAAGGGCTATAGAATTGATAGTGGAGTGGGAGTTATACTTAGGAAGATGTATTAAATGCCTCCTCTAATGTCCAAATGAATGTTTGACTGTTTGTTAAAGGTAATGCCAGTGCTAATCACTACATCTTTTTCTATTTTGTCTTCCTAACTGACGAAGTCAACTCTGAGCACATTCTCTTTATTCTTTGTTGTCCATTTTCAGTTTACATTTCCGAGTAAGTAATAAAACTATCAAGTGAACCCAGAAGTTTATATACAGCTAAAATCTCCACAGTCCACAGAAGCTACAGATGTCTTCAGCTATTTATAAATAATCTAGCATGAGAGAGTGACTTCACCCCAAAGTAAAGCACAGATAGGTCTAAAGTTGTCATGGATATCTCTAGGTTTGAAATTGGAAGAGTTCTTAAGATAGCAAAGTACTGATGTGCTGCGGTGGCCTCCTAAATGGCAAGGCAAGGGCAAAAATATCTGGAGGCTTTTAAGAGTCTGGAGCATTATGCGGAGAATGATATGATGATGACTCAGGTTTTTATCTGTAGTGTCATTGCATTTTCCTGCTCTTTCTATGTTTGCTGCTAAACAGATATTTTTCAGAAGAAATTATACCACCCACCATACTAATCATTTCTCCCTAAAATTGGGCCATGCTAGAAAAAATGGACTACTACACAGCAGATTGCCAGCCACTCTGAGATTGCTCTAATGATCACATTTGTTACAGGGTATCTCTTCTGGTCACCCTTCCACAGCTAATTTTTGGGTGCATAGGGTACACAGGTGATGTGGATCTTTCTTTTGTAGATCATCTAAAGCACACCAATTCTTCTTAGAGAAGATCATCAACGGTACTACATGAAGCTGACATTGCCCCAGGAGGAACTTTGGAAAAAATGTGCTTGTACACAGAGGTAGCAGAACTGGGCCAGCCATGGGCAAGTAATGCCACTCTTACAGAGCAGCTGAAGCAGAGAAAGGAAGGTATGAAAGAGGCAAAAAGGTTGCCAGAAATAGAAACAGTGATGAATAAGGTAGAAAATCAGGTGAAGAACAACGGATGGGGGAATGTTCTGAGGGGAGGAGTGCCTGTGCCTACGAATGATAGTGCTGTTGACTGACAGACCAAAGCCAGAGGCAGTTCCTGTGCGATGACCCATTGACTTTCCATCTGGACTGTGTCTGAAAAAATTGGTGTGGGGGTGGGGTGGACAAGGATAGATTTGCACCCGGGTTGTAGGTCATGTGGAGAGGGAAGCGCGGTGGATTTGTAACTGAGTGGTAGCTCTGTGTGACACACAATATGGAAAAGCTGATTAAACTGATTCAAAGCTCTGTAATTGTATGATCGTGTAGAAAACAGTATAATTGTAGGCAAGTGAGGGTTTTGTGTTTATTAGGTAACCGATATATTCCTTATTTAATAGCTTGACCATTTTCTTAGTAGTGGTTTGAGTTGGTTTCTGAAATAAGTTGAATGGGGAGAATGGCTCCAGGACAGTTCCCTCTTACTGTAAACCACTACAAGTTTAATGACTCAGACAACTAAAAAGATGTTTGTAAGAATATTTGGAAATATTTGAATTATGCAGGAGCTCTGCCAGTGGCCACAAGGTAAAAAGGATGAATACTGAGAATGCAAAAATGACATTAAAAGGACATTTTGAGAAATCAAGGCCTGTGAGTTAAAATCTCAGTGACAGACTTCTGTAGTGCAGAAGCATTGTGTTTTCTCTAAGAACAAACATTACTTGTCTGCACATGTGAAGGCACTGGGGGATCTTTATCCATGCAGTCTTGAAATGTAGGTGAAATGTACAGATGGCTGGAAAACTGCAGAAGACTGCAGAATATAGCATCAGGGATAGGAAGCTCTGCAGAAAAAAAAATGGCAGGGAGGGTTTGCAGTAGGGGAGAGGGAATGGTTTGGAAGCTGAAAGCCAGGAGAAAACTGAACAAGAGTGTAAAGAAATAGCACGGGAGGCAAGTGAACTGCATACAGATCCATCTATCATTTGAAAAAGCAACCCATTAATAAGAAAGAAGCAGCCACCTATGAAGGTTGCCTAGCACCTTCCTTTGTCTTTTGGCAAAAGATTCATGTTCCCCCACTGTTTGCAGGGGAGATCTGAACACTGTCAGGGCTGCCATGAGGTCAGGAGAGGGTGCTGTGTGTTGGCCTTCAGAGAAGACTACTCAGAGGCAGCCAAGATAAATACTCCTTTCTGTGCTTTGTAGCTTGGAAGACAGCAGCATCCCTGGGTCTGTGCACTGTCTGCTGGATGTGGAATGTCTTTGTTGGGAAAAGCAGGGAAACAAACACTCACAGAAAGCAAACTTCCCCCTGAATCACTGTGCAGAGATTGCTATAAAAAAAAAAAAAAAAAAAAAAAAAAAAAAAAAAAAAAAAAAAAAGTGGAATTTGTGTTTGTGTGTTTTTCTTCCCCGAAGGAACAGTCTTTGTCAGACATAAATCATCCTTCTGTCCATTCCCCTCACCCTTTGACTCTGAGCTCAGAAGTGCTCAGTAGAGACATTCTATCACCTCTGAGAAGGTGAATATTTTTAATTGGTTTGAGCAAGCTTCACCCTTCTGCCGGCCTGTCCAGTGTTAAAGAAGAGCACTTTGTCTTTTCAGGTGAATTCCAGCCACAGCCTGCTAACAAGGATGTGTGTCTATAGAAATCTGTGGTGGATACAACCTGCAGAACAGGTGTGTGCCCTGTCAGTTTGGAAGTAGATTGGATAAGTGGCAACTGGGGCACTGCTGCGATGTCAAGTGTGGAAAGCATTTCTGATGAGACAAAAGCACATGCTATACCCACACTTCTCAGTGCATGTTGCTCTCCATCCCGTCCAGAGCTGTACTGTGCGGGAACATGAAGTACTGAGACCAGGGTGGATGGAGCCAGAATAATTTCTGGAGTAATGCCGACACCAATTTTTACACCCCTGTCTTCTCCCAGAGTGATGCTTGCTGTGGTAGGCTGTTGAAGTGGGCTGTGCCTGGGGTGGCAGTACTCTCTCTGTCTGGGCTGAAACATCCTGCTGGGATGGTTTTGTGGGGGCCTCACAGCTAGCCAATGATAGCAACTATGGTGTAAAACCTGAATCTGCTACCGCTGCCGTACCCACGCTGCGTTTCTCAGGCAACTGAGGTGTGGGTGGCAGTTAGAGGTTGTAATTTTTTCAGGAAAAAAAAAAAAGAAAAAAAAAAAAAACCGACAAACAAGAAGTTGTCTTTTTGTTTAGCTGCAATTTCTGAGTGCACTTTAGACAAATTGTCAGAATCCACATTCGTGTTGGCAGGGAACCAGACTCCCTGGCACGCTGATTAAACGGTGTGTGGGCAAAACGTAGGCAGATGATGGGGACCTGTACAGCAAAACCTCAGAGAGCCTTGTTTTCATTTGCTTTTTTTTTTTTCCTCCCTCCAAATTCCTTTTAGGATAATTTTCTGACCATCACTCATTGGCTCTGCTTTGAGTCTTGATCCTCTTGACGTTGGGCGCTGAGAAGATCAGTGAACCCAGAGCAGCAGCTGCTTGTGGTGAATAACCCTCACTGACAGGTAGGCAGGTAAACCTCTGAGTGCAGTGAAACTGCCGGAGAGACCCAAAACGTCAGACTACAGCGATAAAAAGGAAATTTTTACAGGTGGATTGGACTCTTTTCTTCCAGTGGCCCATCTGGACATGAAAGGATGTTCTCTTGCTCCAGCTTCAGCCTCCCTGATCAGTCTGTCCATGAGGACCCTGGGCTCTGACACCACAGGCAGCCACCCAGGAAGCAGTGGTGCTGAGGAATTTCAGACATTAGCTCATCTGCTGCTTGAATCTCACAACCGTGGCATTTCCACACTGTTGTGTGTGTAGAGTGGGGACCTTTGCATATCGTTCCCAGAATATCTTTCTATCTGACAAGGTGGGATCCCTTGGTTTACCTTGGCTTGCATGTTCACTAACCTTCTGTTTGTTCTTTTATCATTTCTCTTAGGGGTTATTTGCACGCTGTCAGAAAGGTAAGATGAGTTGATGAAGCCTCTGTGACCACAGCATGCATCACATGGATGCTCTCTCTTTTCAGAAACACAATGATAGAGCTCCACTGTAACTCAAAGACCCTTCACTTCCGTGCAGCAGGTGATGCCACCACAAAGGGCTTGGCTGCATAGATGCATCTGAGGGGAGGTAACTGCTTTAAAATGCATGGAATGTACTGCATCAAACATTTTGGCACTCTGATTCAGATGGCCACCGTGCATTCTGGCTTCTGGAGTGTAGCACGCTGTATCCTGCAAGAGTCTCTTTTAAACTCTGAACACGTTCTCCACAGCAGTTTGATTCACATCTTTCGCTAATTCCTCTTGAACTTTCTAAGAGATCTGGCACAAACAAGTCCCTAGAGGTATTTTACAGCCCTTTGGGCTCTTGCTGTGCTCATGATTCATCAGATGTCTCTTGATGTGATGTTTAGCTCAGAGTGTGGTCTGACAGGGCCTCCTTGCCGAGCATTAGGAGATGCAGATATCCTCCAGGGGACGTATGCCAATCATGCAGTTTGGGACTTGTCCACTCTTGATTTCAGAGGGTGCCCAGGCAAGAGCTATTTGGAAGCACAGGCTCCAGCCCAACCCAGCCTGATCTGCTGTGTGCTTGGGAGCCAGAAAGGTTTCACCCCTAGTTTCACTGGGAGCAGACAAAGGCCAAGGCTGAGTGCATGTGCCAGTTCTTCCTGTACTATTTAAATGCAAAATCTCCAGGGCAGGAGACTCAACCATGTACATTCAACAGTAATAAATATTAATCCCCATGATTTGCAAACAGCAAGGCTTTTGGGTACTGGCATGGCTTTAATACAAAACACAAAAGGCCTGGCACAATGTTTATGAACCCTGGAGATGGTTTAACTTGTTCGAATGCATACTTGGCTTTGAGTCACAGATGTGATCAATCAAAGGAGCAGTCGTTTCCTTCTGACTCACCAAGGCTGTTTCTCTGAATTTGAGGGGTTTAAATACCCATTTGACTCAATTCAAGCTTCAAGTAGTTAGGCTTGAAAAAAATCTGACTGCCAAAACCATAGTTGTTGCAACTGTCTCTGACTTTGGCAAGGTCAGGGAGAGATGGCTTGGATGCTAAAGGCAGAGGGCATGTCTTTGTCTTTCACCAGCTGAGAGCTGACCTCTGTGGGCCATGCACTGCAGATTTGCTGGGGTGCCAAACCTAGAAAACTTCCCCTTTAAATTTTGTCTGATCTGCCTTTCTTCCCAAAGAAAAGACTTTAAATAATTAAAAAAAAAAAAAGAAAAGAAGAAATCATGCAAATGCTCTCTGCAGTAAGCTGTTCAAGTTTGCCATTCCATGCCTGGGAATCCTGATTTTGTCCAGGGACCAGCCTCCCTTATCCATTCAGTTCCTTCCATTGCAGTACAGTTTTTATTCTACATTTCCTCAGCAGATATACTAAGAGTCCCTGTAAGTTTCTGCAGCCCTTGGTCTATTCCTCTTTGAATGATGAAAGGCTGCCATAGTTAATGGTCATTGTTACTTCTGTTCAGGTTGTGATGGGTGTGAGAAAACACTGCATTTGTTTGGCTGCTTGTATTAGCTGTAGTGTTGACTAGCTGAAGTTTGTCATCCTTTGTTCCTCCTTCCCATCTTTCCATGTGAAGGTTTCCCAGCAAATGCCTTTTCCTGTGCCATGCCTCTTTCTTACTGGCCCATTGGTTTTGTACTATTTGCTCTTGAAGAGATTCAGTCTCTATGCTCACCGTGCATTGGGCCCCTATCTGAGATCTCAGAGGTCTTCTCTGAGAGACAGTTTAGATCTTTCAGGTTTCTGTAATTGCAGACCTGTAGAAAAATCAGTGATCACCTTAAAAGTAAGCAGCCATATCTACAGAGGTCAAAATCCCTCTTTGCAGCCTGTCTCAGCTGTGACACCTACTGGATAAGGCTTTACAAATGACTAATGCAAAGCAGTATTTACATGATAGATTCTGCTCAGCCTTTGTACTTCAGACGTAGAACTATGAGAGTGCATCCAAAGGAGGGCTGCAAAGATGGGGAAGGGTCTGAGGACACAGTGTGTGGGGATGCTTGAGCACCCTGAAGGTGCTCAGCGCAGAGCAGAGGAGCTGAGGGGAGCCCTCGTGGCGGCTGCAGCTCCTCACAGGCAGCAGAGGGCAGCGCTGAGCTCTGCTGTGTGTGACAGCGACAGGGCCGAGGGAACGGCATGGAGCTGCGTCAGGGGAGGGCAGCTGGGGGTCAGGGAAAGGGGCTGCACCACAGGGCGGTGGGCACGGCCCCAGTGCTGGAGTTCAGGGAGTGTTTGGACACTGCTCTCAGATGCAGGGTTTGGATTTTGGGTGATCCTGTGAGAAGCCAGGGGTTACACTTGAGGATCTTATGGATACCTTCTAACCTGGGATAGCCTGTGGTCTGTGCCCCCCAGTACTTAGATTGCTCTGGTTGCATCGCATTTTATCTTCTCCACATGCTGTTGTCCTGAAGGCAGAAATGAAGCAGAAAAAGTCCAAGTGATTGGCTCACCTGGGAATCTGTGAGCACATACATGAGGTGAATTCTCATCTCACACTCCAGGGTCACTCTCCTCTCGTAGCTGCCTAGAGTACTTCAGCAGCTTTACCTCCTTTGTGAAGATCATCGCATCTTGGTCTTACTGTCTTATTCTTCACCAGTAATCTCAGTTTGTTTAGTTCTGAATTGCCAGCAGAGAAAACTTCACAACTTACCAGATCACTGCAATTGTAGCATATCTGCACCTCTCTTACCTGAAAACCCCAGTTAATGTTCAGACAGATTTATTAGTGGTCTCTTGTATTGCAGTCATCACCCCAGCACTGTTATGCTAAGCAATATGCAAGCCCCCCCATGGCTTCACAGTGTTATTTCAACCCATTTATTCTCAAAAACTGAAATTCAGAGGTAAGTGCTTTATTGGGCTTTTTGCAGTAAAGTCAGGATGCACTGTCTGACTGCAGAGCAAAAACATTAGCAGGCAAAGTAGTTAAAACAGACAGATGAAGGAAGACAAAGAAACAGGCACACAGATCATTTTGCCCACGGTCAGATCGTTGCTATTGTTTACTGTCCTATAAAACTGTTATTATGCACAATAAACAAAAACAGCAGTAGCTTGGATTGAGGGCCGAGGTTGGTGCTGCCCTGTTCAGTAGCCTTCATCCTGCCAGGTGGGAGGAGGAAAGCACAACTACAAAACTAAGAATGGAAGTTCTGCTCTTTCAGTGAGCTTGGAAGGATAGTGTTGCAAATTAAGATTCAGGATACCCCTTATTTAATAGAAACATTCTCTTATCCAATATTAAATAACATTACAGATTTTTTTTTTTTTTTTAATTACTGTAGTTTACACTTGGACTTTTAGGGCACTGCAAGAGAGGGTCCAACAGAGGGGCATTAAGTAGATGAAGGAATGGAGCACCTCTTCCATTCCATTCCATTCCATTCCATTCCATTCCATTCCATTCCATTCCATTCCATTTCCATTCCTCACAGGAGTGAGAAAAGGCCGAGATTGCTGGGTCTGTCCAGCATCAAGAAAAGAAGGTTCAGGGAGGATCCTGGTAATGTGTATGAACACCTGAAGGGAAGGCACAAAGAGAATGGAGCCAGTGGTGCTCAGCACCAGGACAGGGGACAATGGGCACAAATTGGAACACAGGAGATGATGGAGCACTGCCACAGGTTGCACAGAGAGGTGATGGTGTCTCTTTGGAGAAATTCAAAAGAGCCTGGATATGGGCCTGGGCACCTTGCTTATCTGTTCCTGCTGGAGCAGGGTTGGGCCAGATGGACCCAGATGTCCCCGCCAACCTCACACAATTCTGTGTGTTCAATTCTGTAATTTTCCTGCTTAAGCCCAGCATAAATTATACAGCATTGGCCAAGTGTCCTTACTAATTTCACTCTGCAAGCAATCATAAAACATTTAGGTCTGATATGAAATATTCAAGTTCTTCTCTGATTGTTTTTATGTATAATTCAAAGAATTCAGTACCACAGCAATTATTAACCATGGATATATTGGATTACAAGAAAGCTGTAGAAAAGAGAGAAGGATATTGAAAACAGAAGGAGTTACTAAAACTAAAGCAAAAACTTGTGAATGAAGAATTTTCCTTGGATAGTGAAAACAAGAATTAGTCCCTGGTTTTAAGGCCAGAATGACCTTGTTGGTAAGCCCTACAGGCATTCTGCAAAGCACTGGGTGGGGTTATTATTGTTGGCTCTAAGCTGTCCTTGTACCAGATGAGCTGCTTGACCTCTCTGTGCCTCGATGCAGTGTGTGATGCAGAGCCCCTCTTGCTCTTTCTTGCAGCTTCACTTTATTTGAAACCCACCAGCTTCTAGAAGTTAAGTATTTTCTTTGTCTCTTTCCCAAACACCTCTGCTCTTGGCTCTGTACACCCATGAGCCCAAGTGCTGTGTACTCCTGCTGCCCTAACATCTCACAGCACCCCAGTGCTGGGGTAGCTGCCCTGGGACCCTGGAGTGCATCTCCTCTTTGCTGCTGTACTCCCCAGAATTTGCCTTCTGGCTTTTCTGGCTGCACAGCTCCTGCACCCTTTCAAGCTGTCCACCTGACTGGTGGAGTTTTGCTGCAGGGTGGCGAGGGGGGATGGTGAGATATGAGAGGGGACAGAACTGCTAGATGAAGTTTGGCTTTCCTCTCTGGCCAAAATAGTCACCGCTGTGATTATTCACCCTTTCCCAAGCTATTAGTGGCTTGTAGGCGTACATAGTTTCAAGAAATGCATCATCTATTTTCAAGCTAGATAAAGAAATCAGCTACTATGTTTCTGAATAGAAATGTGAATTTTGGGAGAGCCAGACACACATTTGTTATTACTGAGGAGCCGAATACTTCTGAAAACCTGGCTCTGTGTTGCTGCTTGTAGTTCTGAGTGTGATGCAGTTGCGGGTGGGGACGGTTCAGTGCTGGGAGCTTTCACGTGGATTAGTAGCACAATAGGCTCAGGAGCAGAAGGAACAGTTTGTGCATTGCATCACAGCAGCTAAGAAAGGCATATGTGAAATATCACCCTCCCATCAGCCACGCAGGAATATATCTCAATTCTTTCTTTCTCAGCCAGCTCCCGCTTCAGGGGCAGAGAAAAACGAAGCCCTGTGTTGGGACTGCAGTCAGTGATTGCAGAGGAAAGGGCCGTCCTTGGTGAAGTGGTTATCATGCAAACCTTGTGCCTGCTCCAGGGGTGCTGGGACTTAGCATTCTCTCCGAGCAAAAGGAAAGGAAGGATGGAGCAGGGCAAACCACTATGCATTTTAAACAGCTTTGATTCTGGGTTGGAGTTTTATGTTAAATACCATGATTCATCTCTATTTATTTTGTTAAGCAGTGAGCAAGCAGAAAGTCTAGCAGCTGAAATGATGTGCCTGAAAGACTCCTGGCAGGCAATCCATCAAACAAGTATTGATTAGTACTGCCACAGGAACCATTTTGCACACTAAGACCTTAATTCTTTACCCTGGCAAATGCTCACTTAGATGTAAATTAGCTGAAGGTGTCCTTTCACACTGTAGAACTGAATTGGGAATGAAGGTTTGGTCCCCAAAGGGCAGAGTGTGGAGAGCATTCTAAGAGCTGTGAGGAAAAAATAAAGTCTAAGATTCCACTTCTTCCAGGAACTGTTGTCTTTTGTTTGTTTATTTTAAAAAATAATTTAAAAAAAAAAAAAAAAGAAGAAGAAGAATAGAGAAGATAAAAACAAGATTTTCCTCTTGGAGGTAGCATGGTACAACTAAAAAGTCCTCTACCAGGATCAAACGGCCTAGTGGAAGCTTGCTGGTACTGACCAGCCTGGCCTGTCTTCCCTTCCGTGGAGCAGTGTCAGCAGATGCAGTTATCTCACTTAACTTTATATTCCAGCTGGGGATTTCCCTGTGCTGCCCCAGTAGTGTGCATGTCAGTGCAGTGGATAGGGCCAGGCTGTTCTCTCCCAGAAGGGATCTAATGATGCCATCCTTGATACCTCCAACCGAATGGCTAGTTCCCCCTTAATTTTACAAATCTTTCTAATCTCATTCTAAATGTCAGACTTCAATTTATAGCCATTGGTTCTCATTGCACCTTTCTCTGCTTGATAAAACAGCCTTTCAGGATTGAGTATTTTCTCTCCCACTGGGATGCTTTTACACTGCAGTCGTGGGCCCTGTGGTTACTCCTAAGCCCTCCACTTCTCTCAGTTTTTGGCATCTGCTGTGATCCTGATGGGCACCGAAAGCCCGCTGTAGTCCTTTCCCTACTCACCTTTACAGCACTGAGCACTCAGATGCAATATTATTCCTTCAGTTTCCTCATATGGGCTGATGCAGGGTCACACTTTTTCTCCTGCCGCTCTGCAGAGACTTGGTAGTGGAACTGCTCATAGTACATGGTGCTAACAGCCATAACACAGCCCTGCATTCTTTCTGGACTCCACAGTGGTCTCTGGGTGAGTTTCCTAAGTTTGGAAGGCCTGATGGACTTTGAGCTTCTTTGTGCCATGAGCTATGAAAACAGGTGATGGTGGTATTTTCTGCTGATTCTGTGTTGAACCAGCTGTTCTCTGTTTTCTGCCCAAGTACAATAGTTGAAAGAGTTGGTTCTTGCACTGTAACCAAAATCTTCTCCCAAACCCAATGGAAATACATGATGAAACAATCAGTAGGAGTCCATGCTTGTCTGTTTCTAAACGTGGTGTGTCTCTGTGTCCTCATGTATCACCTGCCCAACAGCAGAACCTAGTGACCCCAGCCAAAATCAGGGCTTGCACCCCACATGTTATACTGTTGTTTTATGGGATAGATTGTCATGGAAAACCAGACAAAACATCCAGGGAACAGCCCCGAGAAGAGGTGTGGATTTGTAAGGTTGTTGGTGGGTCACCAATAAGCATCTGCCCAACACGGAGACATAATGGATGGCTTCACTGGTGTAGGGAGGCTGTTAGGCATGACAGGTACACAGAGGCCAAATCTGAGGAAGATCCTGGGTGTTCATCCACACTGTGCTCTAATAAAGCAGATGGCATTTAAATGCCCTCAGCTGTGTCAACGTGCAGATGAGATTCATTCCCTGCCCTGGGACAAATGCAGCACATGTGAATTAACCAGGACCTGCTGGTGATTGCGAGAGCCCCACAGTAGCTCCATGAAGCAACAGCCCTGGTAGGATGCAGCACAGGAAGAGAAGTGGGAATCGTTCTGCCCCTCCTCTTGTGTCCATGGAGGGCTCTTGGTTCCTTACCAGATGCAGTGCTGTCTCTATTGCCCAGGGAGGTCTCAGTTAGAGGATTTTCCTGCATGGGACTAGCTTAGTCCTCATTGTGGCAATAAGCAAACACCTTGCTCTTCCACAGAATCTGATACTGTTTGTTTAGGGGACTTATAATATTGTGGAAGTCAGCTGCTTGATCCATCTCATCAAAAGCAGCTAATGCACCAAAATGAAACAATGCGTCTGTATTTCATCAGAAGATTCACAATTCAGTACACACCACCAATGCACTTGAAGTTGCACTAAAACAACCAGGCTGTGAGGTCATACGCTGTTATGTCCTGGAGTGTTAGATCATGTAGGAAATACAGAGGTGGAAGATGAACCAGTTTCTTCCAAGCCACTGCCTAAATCTACTTTCTGTCTTAGAAAAAACAGTTCATTAGAATGCTTTACTGGCATTGATTTTGATGTTCGTCGGCTTCAGTGCAGTTCCAGCACTGGCCAAATCAAAATTGTTAAAAATTCCATACCTCAATGTGTTTTGAGGCCAGTATAACATGTAATAATCTTAGCAAAGCTGTAATTTGTACTCTTTCAGATGTTTCTGTGTTTTTTGTTTTTTGTTGTCGTTGTTGTTGTTTTTGTTTTCTTTTTTTCAGCTAATTATTCCAAGAACAGGTGGCAGGGGAGAGGGCAAATGCATCTGTGGAGACATGTTCAATCTCAGCTGTTTAAGCAGCAATTAGTTGTAGTCTCTCCTGATTTATTAACTTGGGCAGGATTTGGCATCACAACGTATTATTAAGACTTGGACAGGGAGTTCATAAGCAACAGTTTCTATGCATGGTTCTAATTGGACCTCTCACAAAGCTACTTCAGATTATTAAGATTGTAATGGTAGTACAATGTGAATACACTGCTGTGTAAACTGATGTGAATGCGCATATTTTATTCTGGCTTTGTAGTCACTGGAGACTCTCTGTTCCCTTCTTTTCTTTCACTCCTTGGGACTATTCTCACTTCACAGCTCAGGTGTGAAGTGTTGACTCCTCATGCCAGAGAGAAGCAGAAAAAAAAAACCACGGGGACACACAGGGTAGGATTGAGCTAGGGCTCCGATAGAGGAAAACGTGCAACTGTGAACAATCAGGGCTTGATTCTGTTCGTGGTTTTGCAAGACAGGGCTCAGAAGTGACACCTGCAGTCAGATGCACACAGTGGCTTGGGTCTCGTGCCCTGCTTCGTGTTCTGCTCTGCTGTCTGGTGGTACCTCTTCACGGCTGCTCAGCACCTTTCTTTGCTGTGTGTGCTTCTGACTCCTTCCATGTAATGTCTCTGCTACACTGGCTCTGGATGCCAGAAAGCGTTAGCAGAATGCTGCAGGGCTGATGCTTCTTTGTGGATGTCCTAAATGCAACATGAAGAACATAGCAGTGCCTTTACTGATTTTTCCAATCTATGCTATTAGTCAGCCACAAAAATAGGGCAAAGACAGTGTGCCGGAAAGACAACATGAAAGATGGAGCAGACCTGAGAGACACAAGATCAGTGTTTTGCCAGCACTGGCATTCAGGCTGTAGGCTCTCAGTGCCCACCATATGGAAAAATTTTAGAGAGAGAGAGAGAGACTCCACATTTGGTGGTGGTAGTACCTCAGCACTGGTTGCTGCTTTAGTCCAGCTGTTCTAAACATCTCTAGTGATGTTTACTGGGACAGAAGTTTATTATTTCTGATGATATGTATTCCAACCAAGGTTCCTTACTGTCAAAAGGCAGGCGGGCATGGAGCAGCATCTCTGGGGAAATGGCAAATAGGATAGTACATAGCCACTTTTGTGAGCCCAAAACGTTTTCTTGCATTTGAGACCATTTGGATACCTGTATGCTTTCACACAGCCATGTGCTACAAGCCAGAGCTAGGACTGCAGGAGGAGAAAGATGTATGGCACACTAAGCCCTTTACTGCTACAAGGAGGAGCAGATTCTGAGAAGGAATGCTGGCCTGAAATGCCAGAGGCTTGTCCTAGGTTTTACTGCACCTTTGCTACCACAATGTTCCTTCTCTCACAGTGCTGGGAAAACCCTTCAGCTTTGTCTCATATGGCCTGTGTAACAAGTGTGATCACCATGACCTCCAGAAAGACCCATTCTGGTCATAAGCACACATACATACTCAGTGTATGCCACTGGTGCAACTCAAAAATCCCTGCTCTGGGGCATGGGAGGACAGAAAAGGCAAGCCAAGGAGAAAGCAGTGGGTGCAGTCCTGGACATAGGACTGGCTTTGGGTGGGCGCTTAGAGCGATAATTATGCTCCCAAGGGACCACAGTTGCCCTTTCTTAGGGCCAGGGCAGGGCAGCCAAGGGGGTTTCTCATCCCCAGGGACTTACCAACTCTGGTCCTGCTTCCCCCCCACCAGAGTACACACCCAACCTTCTCTGTGTTGGCCCCCAGCACCAGTCTCAGGATTTTGCTTCCCCTGCTGAGAAGTTAGGAGGCAGCTTCTTGGTGGCCAGCATATTCTCTGAAGCTTGTGGGGGCTTTGCAGACACGCCCTGCAGTATCCTGTGTTTCTCCTTGTGGAAACTGCTCGTAAAACACCTCACTAACTGAGGGAGCAGGGCAGGAAAACAGTCAGTACTCTGGAAATGCTCTCTGATGATGCTCTGTGTAAGCACTTACCTCAGTGTGCATTCCACCTCTAGAAATAAGAGAGGGGAACCCAAACAAACAGTGGCAGTTACCTCACGAATATCCTGTCCTGAGGACTTCCTTACTTTAGTTACAGCCTTTGTTATTTCCCTTTATGTGTTTAAAGCCAATTATTTGCAAATGTTTCTACATTCATGTGTTACTATGAGGGCAGAATTACCCAGTTGGCCATCCACTAAGACATTCAGTATTTGAGGCACTGCCTTAAATTCTGTTAATAACTTCTCTTTCTGAAATTAATCCTCTGGACCTTGAAGACCTATGACATACTAACCTTCCTCAAAGGCCTCTTTACATATCAATGCTGCAAGGTGTATTTTCACATCATCACTGCATATTCAACTTCCGAGGATATTCTGGTACCACCCTGGCATGCAGGCTGCTCATCTGTGCCGGGTCAAGTTGCTCCTTGCATCACTGTTCATTCCAAAAGGAATAGTAAAATTAGTGAGTAGGCTGCTAAGCATTTCCTACAGAGCTTAGCCAAGCAACACTAGTGAGGAGAAAAGCTCCTGATTGCCTCCACCTCAATTTCAGCTGAAGATGAAGCTGCAAAAGACCTTCTGAAGAACAGCGACATTTCCATTATGCTCTTTCCATCACACCACCCACTGGAAGAGTGAAATCTTCCATTTCCATGCCAGTAGGTGGCATTGCTTACTCTCTTAATTGTCTCAAACCTAAGCTAGCATTCTGTTTGCCTTCAGAGGTACCCTGCTAGAAAGTGGCATGGCCTTTCCCAATACTGCTACAACATCCAAGCCCAGTGTCTGAGGTTAGGCTGGAAATCCAGCTGGTATCTACCAGGAATGAAGTTCTGTGAGAACTTCCCTGTTGGAATTACAGGAGCAGAAACAAGGTAGTTTTGTGCTGTAAGAAAATTTGTAAACTGGATAAGGTGGTGTGGTTACTCATGTTACTGAAGAACTGCGGTATACACCCTTGTCACTGCTACAGAGGCTTACCAAGGATGAAGACAGTCTGCACAATGGAGCTGTGCCACCCCCAATTACAAGGCTGTCTTGCACTAGGTTGCAGTTGTGGTTGCAATCATGTCCTGTGTAACTCCATGGCACAGACTGCCAAGGATGTGACTATGCCATCTTCATCCCCAGTGGATACCATTTCCTGTCCTGGAAATAAAGCACATGGGACATCATTTCTCTATCATAAACTGGGAGAGTTTTTCAAGTGGATGTTGAAAGTTCCTGGTTTTGACATAGCAAACGCAACTGTGCTGAGGATCAGCACTCCAGGAAAGGGAGCTTGGCTAAGTAGGGTTGGTCATAGTGCTGCCACAGGAGACTAATGCCTACTGGATACTGGGAGAGAAGCGGCATATGAGGAGAAAGTCAAGCAGCACAAAGGCAATTGGAAGTATGAATAGTCGAACCCACAGATGTTGTCCTGCAGGAGAAAAACAGACATATTCTGAACACTTAGACATCTCTGAAGGCGTTACTTCAGAGAACAATTCAAGTCTTTGTTGTCAGTGAGTATCCTAGAGCACTGTCTCAGTAGCTGGTACCACTCAATTAGAATTATGGGCAAAAGATCTATTCCCAGCCCATCATTGAGGGGACACCAAAGTGGACAAACAGGATACATTAAGTGGCATGACTGAGATCACCCTGGACAGCTATCTCTGAAACAAGAGGCTATCATGTTACTCATCTTGATGCAGGGAAGTAGCACAACTTTTGAATTGTGCAGGGCAAAGCAAAACTTTCTAATTAACTGTCTCTGTATCACTGCCCAGATCAATAGGATAAGGTGTCCCACTGGAGCACCTAAACCCACCTAAAGATGATGTGTCTCAAGGATAATGATGAGAGACTGTGTGATTCACTGGCCTCCTCTGAGGGGATTCTGCGCAGAGAACAGCCTGTAGAAAACTGATTGAAGGGAAAGCAGGCTCAGTTCAACCCCAAAGGACCACATAGCATAATCATGGGGCATGGGTAAAGTTTGGCAAGCTGATCAAAAACCAATGTTTTGCTGTCTGTTAGAACTCTCCACTTCTTGCTGCCAAGATGATATTCTGAACATGCCATTGATCTAGTTTCAGAGGTCAGTATGATTATGCCCTTTTTTGCATGGCAAGTAGGCCACTGTTTTCTGTGCTATGCATGGAATCTGACTCAGGTATGGAATGCATTTGATGTCTCATACAAGCTGGCCATGGCAAAGACAAACAGGCTGCTCTTGATTCTGTAGTGATTTCCCTCTCCTACCAAGAGCTGTATCCATATTTTTTAGAAAAGGCTCACTGGAGTGCATGTTCACCATTTCAGGAGTTCAGTTAAATGAAATGAACTAAACTGTGCACAGAAAAATTCCAACTTACAGCTGGAGACCTTGATCTATTTCAAAGCGAGGCCAGCATTGGCCTTGATGACATAGGCTCAGGAACCTGTGCCACAAAGAAGGCACCCTCTTGCCAAGACCTGAGGACACAGATGGTGACTCTAGGCCATTGCCCTCTAGCCACAGCTGAAAGGTTCTATTTTCTACCTTATCCCTCCTGCTGCTGATCAGAGCTGAGTAAGTTGGCTTCTGAACACGAGCTGTGTAGCAAGTGCAAGGTCTGGGGAATACATTTCCTTATCAGGTGACCACTGTTAAATACCTTACAGTTTGTATCATAATAATCCTTTGTCCCAGGCTGAAGACTCTTGAATGAAGAATATAATTAGCATCAGACAATGCTCACTGTGAATTAAAAGACTTTCAATTCCATTGTATGTTAATTCTATGGAGTCTACTTCAATTATTCTTTCACAATTTATTTTTAAATTGCTGCAAAGCACTAGAGTCTATTCTTCTTGGAAAGTGATGTATAACAAGCTGTGGGATGTTCTCATGGAAGGCGTCAGGTTGCCTTCTCATGCAGCAGCTTTACCATTTTTGGTTGCAGTATTGTATGGAAAATTTGAGGGCAATTCAGGTTCCTGAGCACAGTACCATTTTAGACCTTTGACATGTTCAAATCCTCTATCTAGAATAGACAGTTTCAGTAGGAAACCTATTGGTCCACAAGGTTCACAGATAGTTGACTGCAAGGCATAGCTCCAGTAGCTGGCTCCTATTTAATGCAATACAGATTATGTATTGCATATTCATGTGCCAATGGAAGAACAGCATTGTTCACTAACTTTGGAGTTGTTTAGGGGAAATTAGCCCCTTGGGTTAACAATCAGTTCATCACTCGCTTACTCAATGTCATGGCTAAGAACATCTTAGCCAGGAGAGACTTGCATAAGAAAGGGAGTGGAAAACAAAGAGGCTTGTATGGTAGGATACCAACTGGTTTCAACAAATTAGTGACTGTGCATATCGTCTTCTTCAATAATAAGAAATAACAGAAGTCTTTGTTTCACTTGTGCAATCAAGGAGCTGACAGCCAAGTAAAAGGCAGTCCATGCTTCAGCAGGTTTATTATTATTATTTTTTTTTTTTCTCTAGCAGTTAGGAAATCCCACTCCTCTACCTGTGATGGTGTTGACTGCAAATTTCACAGGACTGGTCACCTGGGCTGGCCTGTGCCCCCTGACTGGGAGAGTCCTCTAGGGAGTACAGATCAGTAGCAGAGGCACAAAACACATGGCATCTCCTCCTTGAACTTGGCTGCGGCCCTGCTCTGCTGTTGGCAGCCCTTTCCCAACTCAGCTTTTAGCATTGCATGGTATGTCATCAATGATATGATGTACACTCGCTAGGACAGAATTAGCCCTGAAACGGTCAAGAGCTGGGAATGGCTCAGGTGCCTGAGTTTGGAGCTGCTGGTGCATGTGGAGATCCCAACCTGAAGGTGAACCACTGACACACAGACACAGAGCTTCCAGGAGTGTTTCAGCCTCTGCTACTAAACCTATTTGGTTGTGCTGGCTCTATTATAGGAAGGAGTCCAATAGAAAAGGGAAAAAAAGAGGACTCTTTTCTTCCTCACAATCTATGTGGCTACGTTCAGAGAAGAACTCTTCCTGAATAATGTAAAAATAACTTTTTTAAAAGAAAATAACACTGTGTTGTCTTATATAGTACTAAGGACAAGTGAAACCAAGGATTTAGTACCAAAACTAATAATCTGTCCAGTAGCTTTTGGGAGATATTGGATTCTGTCATAGACAGGGTTGCAGCATGTTACTTTCCAGAAATGAACGGTCACAGAAAAGGAAGGGAGCGATGCAAGGTCTCTGAAAGATGGTAGTGCTGGAGAGGCTTAGAACTTTCTGCCATGAAGGAGATAAGGTGTGTAAGCAAGTTTTGGGCTATTTATTTGTTTCTAATTATTTATACTGCCTACAAAACCCCATCAAAAGCAGGAGGAGAAAAACAGGATATAGAGCTCTTTATGGCTGTTCTTGGTACCTGAAAGCTGGAAAAAACAACCCAGGAGCACAAGAGGGCGTACAGCGACATACTGTTTTAACACTTTCTGCATGTGTCCCTGAAACACTGTGTGACAACTGGATTAGTAGTCAATGGATAACTCTTCATTAACAAGGAGCTGGAATAATAACCTGGTCAGAGCATGCTATGGACGGAGTGGCTATGTGCTTCCTTGCAGAGCCAGTCCTCTATTTATAGAGCAAGCACCGGCGTCAAACTGAGGTGTGCCGGATACTCATTGTGCTAGGCTGGAACTTGCAGGCGCCATCTAAGACCAAAATCCAGCCTTCTAGGCACGTTCCAAGCACGTAGTGAAGGGGGTTTTTGGTCTGCATGAAGTCCACTGTTCCTTGGGCACAAAAACAGCCACTGGACACCCAGATTCCCATCAGACCACTCTTCAAGCATGTTTAAATTGGATCACTGGACTTTCTCCTTCAATTAGAGAGAGCACTTCCAAGATCATGTCATTTATTGGTTAGGAGTAGCCATCACTGTTTGTTGAGGAGGTATATCTTTTAGAGCAGTGTGACAGCACATAGTATATGCCAGTGATTGCTCTTCTAGAAAAACGAATTGGACACGATCCTCAGATTTACCCCTGCAGGCTTCAGTGTGTCTTTTATATCATCTGGCAAAGACCCATGAGAGTAAACTGAGGCATAGTAAAGTATTTAGGCTTTTCTAAGGGCATTTGTAGTAACAAAATGAGAGAAGTCGTTACAAGATCTTTTGCCCATACTAGCCTTTAGTTCAGCTCGCTGATCTCAGTGTGCAAGAGTGTTAAGTGACTGATGTATTTTGGGGTGAAGTTTGAATTCGGGATCCATTCCATGCCTTCCCTTCTTCTTCTACGAATTTCATTGTAAAATCTTTTTAGCACCTATTTAGAAATATATAATCACGTGTCAGATCCGGGCATCACAATTTCTTAAACAGCTCACCACAGGTAGATACTGACCCACAGACCAGGTCTGTTCCTGCCTGTAAACTTGAAATGCCCATTCCTGTGGCCTGCATGGGAAGCCTCTGAGAAAAGAAACAAGATAAAATTACTCTAGATATCTTTATAAACTCATTATTGAGCTTGGTGCCTGAGCTGAAGGTAAATATATGGATTACTTGCTTTAATATGGGGATTTCTTACTTCAGGTATGTGTTAAAACTTCAGCTATGCTTTACCTCCAGTGTAATAGGCTGCCTATGGCGAGAGCTAATGGGGAGAGCTTGGTGGCTGAGATAATGCTACAGGTTAAAGGCACTGATCATCCTCGCTGGAATAACTTCTCCTGCAGCCAGTGACCTTTCCTGAGGCAAAATTGTATTAAGAAATATTTCTGAACTTCTTAGCTTGCATTTAATTTCAGTGAATAATGAAGAAAATTTAAAATAGCAATATGTTTCATAATTTGCGTAATACTGTCTTTTTCCTAACTGTACACTAGGGATGAATGGTAGAAGTTAATGAACTATTGCATAATTAACCAATTCATACAGACCTTTCCTGATTTTTCATAAGTTTGGATACTTTTGCAGCACAATGATGGGCTTCTCCTTGGAGATTTTTGTTCCTTCTTTTGCATTTCACTGCTTATGACAGAGACTTCAGGGAATAACCCAAACTTCCATGTCTTTAACTTTCTTTTCAGTAGCTCCCAAGAGACTTGCTCCTTTGTCCTTCCTATCAAATGATGTATGTGAGAGCATCCAGATTTGTGTATATTTTTAACTTTCAAGTTTTTAGATCCAACTTGAAACATAAAGGAACTCCAATAGTTATCATGCAGACAGTTCTCTCTTTAACGGCTTGTTTTATTGCTGCCTTTGGTACTGCCTAATAATGCTGAATTCTCCCAGAATGTTTAATGTTTTTGGGTGGCCACTTTGCCACCAATTTGGGTGTCAAGTGTTCAGATAATGGAATCATAGAATCATTTAACTCGGAAGAGACTCTTAGAGGTCATCTAATCCAAATGCCCAGCAAAGACACCTACAGGCAGATCAGGTTGCCAGGAGCCCCAATCAGCCTGACCTTGAATGTCTCCAAGGATGGGGCATCCACCACCAGTCTGGGCAACCTGTGCCGATGTCTCACCTAAATCTCTTCTCTTTTAGTTTGCAACCATTTCTCCTTATCCTATCACACATCAGGCTCAGCTAAAGAGTCTGTTCTTATAGTCCCCCTTTCAATAGTGAAAGGTTGCAATTATGCCTCTTTGGAACCTTTTCTTCTCCAGGTTCCAGATCTTCTAAGAAAGTCTGAAATCTCTGGCAGTGGCATGAGATGTGGGTCTTGACATCCTTATTCAGGCAGCATGAAGTGAGGCTACTCTTTGGGATCAGGAACTAGATCTGCTTTGTTCTTTTGTTCATCAAATCCTGGGTGTCATCCTAACAAAATGACTGGAACTTTCTTCTCACCAAATTAACTGAACAGATCTTATAGCCTGTGTTTGACTTTCTAGTTGCTGAATTGCATTCTTGAGGGATAAGGAGCAAGGGAAAAAATGTAATAAGTAAGAGCCAAAAGTTGGTGGTATGGACTTGAATATGTGAAAGAATAGCACACCATTATCTTTCTCCCAGTTGACTCTCTTGAGATTTACATGGCTGAACATGTAAGTAGGAAGAGCTGCAGTGCTGGCTTTCTGTCATGACACCGTTCTCTGGGGACTGAAGGGGATTAAAGTGGTGAGTGCTGCTCTGTTACCAAGGGGGACAGTGAGCATACAACCATTCAAGATACACAAACACTCTTTTCCTGCTTGTTTCTTTCAGGCTTCCCTGTGTGCTGGGTCTTCAGTCAGCTGAAGTCTTACTTGTAAATGTGATGTGTTCCAGCCAGTACACACTTGAAAGCTAATTGTGTGCTGGATCAGGGCATTCCTGCATAAATGCTTAGTTCGCACTGGAGGCCTTACTTGAAATCCACAATACGGTTTCACAGTGAAGGTACCACATAATAAAT
Organism: Centrocercus urophasianus; assembly: GCF_019232065.1. Taxonomy (NCBI): domain Eukaryota; kingdom Metazoa; phylum Chordata; class Aves; order Galliformes; family Phasianidae; genus Centrocercus; species Centrocercus urophasianus. The sequence continues at coordinate 9,285,322 of NW_024884767.1, read as the reverse complement.
TCACCTCCAGCATATGACCCCTCTCCATTTATATTTTCATGCGGGAAGGTATATATATATACTTCATATACCCAAAATGCACAAGCCCAAGTAGTGAAATAAAAGTCTCCAAAGATAGTGAGGACATGATGTGTCTGCATCCAAGGAGGAATTTTTGCAATGAGGTATTTCCAGATCTTGGTGTCCACATCAACCTTGCATCAAATACCTTCCCCAAATCTGCATTAACCCCCAGATTTACTGTAAAGGGGTGGTATTTGCAGGTTGTAGACAATTCTCTGCCGTGTATGCTGAGTTGCATTTAGCAATCGTTTGTCTAGAGTGGTTGCAAAGCAAGCTCAGTTCATGCAATTTCAGCTGTGTGCTCACTCCAGAGGATTGTGTCAGACAGGAAAGGCCTGTAACTTTTAAAAAGGTCATGGCTGGTCTCCCATAGGTTTTAGATTGCCCTTCTTCATCCTTGGGGAGTATATTAATCTTCCAATGGGTTCGTGTGGTTGTAGAGAGAGAAAGGATGGTGTAAGATCTTGGAACAAAACACGAGGCTGGGATTTAAGCAAGTTTGAGGCTAGAGGGGAATAGGCCTTCATGGGTTCTTAAGCACTGATTTCTTGAGATGATTTGCCCAAGTGTGAGGACCCTTAAGCTCAAGTTCAATTTCGGTGGGGTGAAAGAGAAAGCTGTGTTTTGAAAACAAGTCAGGCTACTGATCAACACAAGCAAAAAGATTTGGTAAAGATACGCATTCATGCAGTAAAAAGCTATACAAGGATTGCTGAAAGAAGGGACTCATCACATGAGACCTTATCAGTAGAAATATACTACCAGTGTCTACTTCAACTCTACAGTTTGCACATGTCTTTGGAAGGTGGGTAGTGGCGTGAGAATGAATAGCAGCAAAAAAATACGAACAGGTCAGAAAAATAAATTAATACATGAATCATAAATTTATACAATTGTGTTCCCAGCAGGATTTTGAACATAATCAAGAAATAAAGTATTTTCATGAAAACACTCAATCTTGTTGTTTTACTATTCATCCTAAATGTTTTGAAAGGCCAGAAGTAGTCATAACAGATGAAGCTAGTCAACGGATTCTGCTTGAATTCATGTCCAGTAAGTGGGAGGTCCTCCTTCAAGCTATCCTTCCATGAACTACACAAATTGAGAGGATTATCTGACGTGGAAAGTAGCAAACTTCCATAGGATTCTGAGGCTTGTTTGTTGAGTTTTTGGAACATCAGAGTGTGTTTTTATGACACTTTTTCTAAGGGCTGGTGTTTAAGCTCTGGACCTTTGGATGAATTCTGAACAGCAGTGCACCAGTGGTTGGACTGGGCCAGGCCTCTGTCCCTATGACTCCAGATTTTTCCTCAACAACAGGTGCTAAAGGGGACACTGACAGACACACCAATCTGGGTGACTAAAACTAGTAAGCTGAATGACACTGAGAAATAAACAACTTCAGCCATTGTCTATAGCATTCATCAGCTGTTAAGTGATGAACCATCACTGTGCATGGTTCCCTGACACTATGGCTTTCTCCATGGCTGTCCAAGCAAACTTCATGTGCAGTTTTAGGTCACAAAACTCTTCCTCTAAGCTTCTACCTTTTTTCCTTTCCCCCCTTCTTGGGGCGACCCAGCTTACAGAGGTTTGGAAATTTATCTTTCGCAGTACACGCTGTAATCATCAGATGACAGGTGGCAAGGTAATACATCATGGCTGTAAAACTCTCTCTATGTACTGGCATCCAACAATGGTAAAAGTTTTGAGGATAGGGATTTCTCACCGAGCAACAGGGAGTGCAGCAGCAAGGGTAACTAAGCATAAATACACACACTGACATATTTCAGCTGGCCCCTGGAAGGAAATTAATACTGTCCCCTGCTTAAGTCAATCAATGCTCCCAGCCTTGCGCCTTAACAAGACCAAGACCTGGTGTGGTGTTCTGCTGGCAGGAATTAGGCAGTTCCTTCACAGATTCAGTTGGGACACAGAGTTTGGCTCTTCCCTTTGAGGAGGTACCTGGTCTTGTTTCCACATGCATAAGTCTTTTATCACAGAAATAGGATCATCTGTTCAGGAGAAAGGCTATCTAATGGAAGGTCTTGTGTCACTGTAAAGAAATCTTACCCTTCACTGCCAGCTATTGTGAAGTTATTAGCGGCTGGTTAGAGTTGATTTACAGCATCTAGTCTGCATTTCTAGAAGAAAATATCTTTCCAGCCGGAACAAATCGAACAATTATACAGATGTCAAATTACAAAAAGTCATCTGCGTCCTTCATGCACTTATGTTTTCAGATTCTTTTTCCCAGATTTTTGGATATATGCTGTTATTATAAAGCTTTGGGAATTACTTCTTGGGGATGGACGTGTTTCATTTTGGACGAAACCCAACATTTCAAAATGTTATGGTTTTTTTTTCCTGCAGAAAAAAAATGAAAATTGGTAATGGAAAGGAAACTAACACTGCAGAGGAAGGTATTTAAAATGTCTGGGTAAATTTAAGACTAAATACGTAATATACATACAGATCTGTTCTTGCCTTTCTTAATAGGAAAATGGAACAATTAACCACTTTGTGTTCTAGTGTGTTGCAAGGTAAATCAGTAAGGCTCATCCTGCAACATTCACTCAGAGTATGAGTCACACATCTCTACACATTGATCTGTATGCAGACATGCCAGTGGGGGCAAGTCCAAAAGCAGCAGCCCTGACATGTCCTGCCTGCTGCAGGCCCCAGATATCTGGAAACACATCTTACTAACAATGTTTGCCATACTGGGCTTCTCTGCATAAGCACAACTTAACTTTTGCAGAGATTCCAAATGTGCAGAGCAAGATGTATGAATGTGGGTTATCATTAACAGCAATACTTTTCAGGATCAGTCAGGCTGGCATGTTTGTAGTGCAGTCCTCTGGCTAGTGCTGTTCCAGCAAAAGCAAAGGAGATGTTACATGTCCTGCCCTGCCAGCTGGACCATGTTTACAGCTGCTCAGCATCTCAGAAACTGGCATTCACTTGAAGTACAAAACAGCTGAATCTGTCTTTGCAGGTACATGGGATATTTCAATGGAAAGTAGTTGTATGCAAAAAGAGACCTAGTGCAACCTAAAAGCTTGCAGCTCAACTACCTGTTGGAGGCAAACACAACTGCTTATTAAAACCAGGATCAATATTCATTTGTATTCAAGAGCTACATGGCTGTTTCCTTTTCTACATTGTAAGAACAAATTTGAAAGCAGATGCCAAAATGAAAAGTTTTAAAAGGCAGCATTTTGCTTTAAAAATACAAAACCAAAAGGTTTTGATAGAATTATTGCTTAATCTGCAGCAATTTAGCTAATTCAGCATAAAACTGCAAAATTCTGTGATTGAGTTATAATGCAAGTTTTCAAAGCCAAGAATTACTTAGGTTGAAAATACTTTGCTGAGCTCTACTTCTGCCTTGATAGAGAAGCCTGCAGCTGTTTCACCGTGAATTATCCACGGAGCACTGACTCCTTCCTTTAGCATGCCTAATCAGCCCCAAATTTGCCTTATCCCATTAGCTTTGTTTGCTCTGTTGTATGTCTCTGCTTTATCTTGGGACAGAATCAAGGTGACAGCCAAGCAGAGAACAGGGCAGTGACTGCCCTCTTCAACTGCCTGCAAAACAATTCACAGTATGGTTCTCCTTTCTGATCCCAGTCCTCTAATGTCCTCAAAACACAAAGAAAGAATTTATTTAGCTGTCCCCTGTGTAAGGAAAATACTTAAGTAGGAACCGTTTTTTCCATGACCACAGGTGGAACTTCCTTTGAGGCTGGTTCTCTCCTTTACAAAGCTTTCCTCTCTTCATGCTGTTAAGGAAAAGAAATCCATGGGCCAAAACAACAACAAAGAAAACAAACCTGATCCACCAAGACAACAAACTACAATGCTGAGATGTTGAAGGAGTGGGAGAGTGGCTTTTCACCAGCTTGAAGGCAAATACAAATGAACAATAAGACAATGATTACTCAGTAAATTTGATTGTATGCTGACAATCAAGAGAAAACCTGGGGCACCTTGTGAACTGGTCATCAACCCCAAAAGAGGTGGAAGCTCTTTGGAATCACAGCGAGTCCTGTGGAAATACGTAGTTTATTTAAGATCTCTCTCCAGTCCTGCAATTACTCAGGACTCACAGCTTGCATTACAGAAGAGTGAATGTTTAGCCTTCATGGCCACGGAGAAGAATCTGACAAGGAGAAGGTTAAACCTCAAAAACCAGAAAGTAAATAAGAAATGCCTCACCATTTGTCTTTTGAAACAAAGCAAAGAAAGCCCAGCAGTTTTTAAACTAGGCTGAGTAGAGTTCATTTTTCTGCTGCATGTATTTTCTCAGCTTCTGCTGTCTGTTCAGCCCTGTACCTCAACCACAATATTTATAGAAAACCACAAGTTTAAAAAATGTGTACGCAATTGGATGACCTCACTTCTGCAGGTGGTGAAACAGGTACCTGTGTAGGCTTATACACAGCTGCCTCAAAGGGCACAGTCACCCCATTCCTGCTTTGCAGCAGCAGTATCTACTCACACTTTCTATGGCGGCACTCAGAAGAGGTTTAGGTGGTTTTTCTAAGACCTGATTTCAAGATTACATACTTCACTCAGGGCTACTCCCACAGAATCCCACATTTTGTCCTCCACGGTGCCTAGCCGCAATGCTGTCAAGCACATCCAGAAGTAGCCCATCAATGGCAAATGAAGATGTTCTCAGAAAATACCACTGCTGCTCAGAATACTCTGAGCACACAAAAGAGACACGAACTACCTTTTGCATGACAGCCTGTGTGGAGGAATACTGTTCAGCCTGGGTTGGAGGCAAGCAGGGCAGAAAGGAGTGAAACCAGGACAGTTTATGTGCTAAGATGATTTCATTTTCCTATGAATTTTAGGTCAAAAACTTTTATAGTTATGCTCTTACAGAGGAAAACCTGGAACCCCTAGTTCTTGCTGTAACACAAAATAATCCTTAATGATATATGTCATTTTGAGCATCATGACCCCAGAATATTTGAGGAAGAAGTTTACTTAACAACAAAGGAACTGATATGCCTTAAAAAAAGCACCTTCCCAAAGTTCTCATGGCATCAGAAGTATTGGAAACAAAATTCACATGTCCCTAATTATTTAACTGGGATTCTTAGGATTCCCGCAGGATAAGTAATTTGAAACAACCCACAGAGCTATGTTGCCTGTTTCCTCTGGCAAATTTATGTCAGTTTGGTTAGTTACAATGCTATCAGCTGCCTGGAGAAACAGGCTATGCTAATACCACTATTACCTAATTCATGCCTGGAGTCTGATCCTTGGAGATTTCTAAGCCTTTTATTGGCTCTTTGAATGGCCTCTTTATAACTTTAAACACAGGAACATTTACTGAGGTAGCTGCTATACTAAGTAAACAGGAAGGTTTATAAGAATAGCCTTTTTTTTTTTGTTGGCATCATTCCAGCTACACAACTGCAAACTTGTGCACAAACACACAAGATGGCTTTCTTCACCCTTGGACATAAAAACAAAAATCCCCCCCAAGGACCTCATGGAAACACTGGGTGGTATGAATGGGGAGGAGATAAAGGCTCCAGTGGAGCCTGAAACCAGTGGCACCCAAAGGAGACAAAGAGCAAACAATTTTCCTGCTTTCCATTACCTGCTCAGTGGTCCCTCTGGCTTTACCCACTTAGGCCTGTGCCATGCTTTCCCTGCCAAAGGAGGTCTGGGCTCTGTCTCCTTCTGCTCTACACAGAGCATTGGAGCAGGCCACTTTGAACATCTTCCTTGGCTTCCTGCTCTCTGTAGAGCCTAGACACAAGGCCTCAGCAGCTACAGAGGACAACTGTTGCCCAGATGTGGTGTCACCAACAGCAGTTTCCCTGCAGCAACATTGGGGTCTCACTGCTGTCTCCTACAGCTTCAAGGATGCACTGGGCACAGTAGGAATGAGTCAGGAAGGAGATGGTGATGGAGACCTTTAAAAAAACCGAATGATCATCTGCCATGTGTGAGTGCCTAGTGAAAAGATCTGCACTACCTTGATGAGATCTGACTGTGTTTTCTGTTTCAGAGGCTGCCCTCATGCAGAGCAGGTGCCCCTTGACTCCAGTGGGAGCTAGAACATGCTTCCTCTCTGTCTTCAGTGACATGCATGTGACTTTTGCATTAAAAATGCCAGACTGAGCACTTTAGGGCTTTAACATCAGGCAAAAGGTCCCCTGCATTAGTGGTTGCCCTGAGCACATGACAGTGCTGGCCTCACATAATGCCCTGATGCAGAGATGAGGTACTTCCTTCAGTGGCTCTTGGTGAAAGGAAAATATATATATAGTATATATAGTAGATGGAAATAACAATTCTATGATTCTATGGATTTTTCACGTAACAAACAGGATAGACCAGACAAAGAAATTTTACAATGCATATGCAAACTTGGTGAAACTTCATAGAGCTAAATCCTCTGGAATAGATGAGTGGACGGGAGGTGGGTTGAGAACTGGCTGACTGGCTGAGCTCAGAGCATTGTGTTTGGCAGTGCAAAGTCTGGTTGGAGACCTGTATTTAGTACTGTTCCCCAGGGCTCAGTGCTGGTCTGGTCTTGTTCAACATCTTCATCAATGATCTTGATGAGGGGATCATTGCTGATGATATGAAGTTGGGAAGGAATGGCTGACACATAAGAAAGCTGTGCTGCCATTCAGTGAGACCTCGACAGCATGGAGAGCTGGGCAGAGAGGAACCAAATGAGGTTTAACAAGAGCAAGTGTAGAGTCTTGCACCTAGGGAGGAATAACAACCTAGGGAGGTGTGTATCAGTAGAGGTTGGGGGATGACCTGCTGAAGAGGAGCTCTGCAGAGAGGGACCTGGGTGTCCTGGAGGGCAACAGGTTGCTTATGAGCCAGCAGTGTGCCCTGGTGGCCAAGACACAAATAGGACCTTGGGATGCATTAAAAAGAGTGTGGCCAGCAGGTCAAGGGAGGTGATTCTCCCCTTCTGCTCTGCCCTGGTAAGGCCTCATCTGGAGTACTGCATCCAGTTCTGGGCTCCCCAGTACAAACAAGACAGGGATCTCCTGGAAAAAGTCCAGTAGAGGGCCATGAAGATGATAAAGGGCCTGGAGCACCTCTCTTATGAGGAAAGGCTGAGTGACCTGGTCTGTTGAGCCTTGAGAAAAAAAGACTCAGAGATGATCTGATCAATGTCTATAAATATCTAAGGTATGGGAGGCAAAGGGAGGAAGCCAGACTCTTTTTAGCAGCATGTAGTGATAGGACAAGGGGAAATGGCCACAAACCAAAGCATAGGAAGTTCTGCAAAAATGTGCGTAAGAACTTCTTCACAGTGAGGGAGATGGAGCACTGGAACAGGCTGCCCAAGGAGGTTCTGGAGTCTCCTTCTCTAGAGATATTCAAGACCTGCCTGGACAACTACCTGTGCAACCTGGCCAACAGAGCATGCTTTGGCAGGGGGGTTGGACTCAATGATCTCTAGAGGCCCCTTCCAGCCCCTACATTTCTGTGATTCTATGTGATTCTGTGACTTTGAATCACTGAACAGGAGCTGGAGAGAGAGAGATACTCAGCCTCTTGCCTCCCGTGCTCTACACTTCAATCTTCGGGATGTTCTCAAATTAACTTCCCCCCTTTCTTTGGCATATTCTAGTTGCCTGTCTGATACTGAACAGAGGAACTGGGAACCAATATCAGAGTCCTAAGTCGATACCAAGCTAGTCATGTACAAACACAGCAGGAAGAGAAAAATGGAGAGGGTACACATGCCTGTGGGTATGCTTACATGTGCATGTGAAGAGGAATAAACTCCTGTAATTTTGGGCACAGAAATGAGGCATGTGAAACCCAGGAGCACAAAATCATTGCAAGATCTCTCAACAGTCCCTGGTGGTGCACCACGAGCGTGCCTTGACTGCAGGCGTGCTGACCTGTCCTGGGGGAGCACAGCCCTCTCTCCATGAGCGCTTGGGTTAGATGTCCACATCAGCAGCACTGGGCCAGGAGGGAGTTTTTACACTGCAGTTGCGAAAGTCCAGAGCAGCAATGCTAGCTCAGCCAAACTTTAAATGAAAATTAAAAAGAATTCCCCTTTGGGATGAGATGGAAATGTCAACCCAAGGAGGAATCTGTTCTGAGTAAGTCGCAAGCGACCGGAGGAGATACAAGCTGGAATCCAGTCTTGGCTGCACCACACACCATCTGTCAGCGCTGCAGAGCAAAGTAAAGGGGAAGCAGAAACTGAGCGATTATCCTATTCCTCGCCGGGGAGCCCAGAGGCCAGAGAAGTGGCTTCTCTTCCCTGGTACATTTCTTGAGACAGAAACAACACGCACGCTTTCCCACGCTGGCTTCACCATGCATTCCACTTCAGCCTCCTCGCTGTCCCCAAGGCAAGCAGGATTCAGAATGCCAGGCTGGGGCCCAAGCAGAGGGTTCTGTTCCCATGATTAGGGAACGGGCTTAGCAGTTGGCGTAAGAGGAACAGGGGAGGCTGAAGGCTGCCCACCAGGCACCTCACTGGTAGGAGAGCCTAAGCCCCTGCCCTGCCATGCCCAAGTGTTGCAGGGACAGAGCAGTGCCACTCAGACATGAGCTCTCCCTTCTCCTTCTCCCCCCTGCCCTCACTCATTTGTGTAATCTTGCAGAAGTTTCAGACAACGTCATCTTTACCCTACTGCAGGCAGGGCTGGGAGCTGTGTCAGGGGCAATGAGGGGCCCATCCTGCAGCCAATGGGTGTGAAGCAGGCCTGTCCTCCCCTGCCCGCCACGCCAAACAGGCTGCAGGAACTCTCTCCCTTGGCATTGCATTTTGAAAGATGTGTCTGGCCAGACAGCACGCTGGCTTTGGCAGGCACTGCCTGCGGCGTGATAATTAAATAAATTGTAGTTGAGAAAATAGTGGCACAGGCCCACCACACAAGCTGTGCTGGAGCCCAGGCCTCTCTGTGAGAGTATGTGGACAGCCTGAGTTCTGAACTGAAAATCAGAGAGCGAGGCAAAGAGGAATGAAGCCTTCTGCTAATCAGTGAGCCAGGACCTTGTCTGAAAGATAAGGCTACATGAGAAGGGAGCAGCAAGCCATAACACAGCCCTAGAAAGGGCAAGGGAGTGAAGAATACAAAAAGTTGCTTAGCATTTTCCTTCTTGGCCCTGAAGACTGAGGGAGCAGTTACTCACAGACTGGCGAAAGCCATTTCTTACCTCCAAGCCATGTTTTTATTATGAGGTGGCTGGTTTTCACGAGAAGCACCCTTCAGAAATGCCTCTTGCTATCTCTGAACAAACTTTAAGCAGGATGGAAGGCTTCCTTGTTGATAAACTTACTAGAGGAGAAATCACACAGAAAATCACTCTTTTTGAATTTAATTTCCTCTTTCTTTTTCCACAGAAGGAAAACTTAAATGTTCATAGGGTGAAAACAGAGATCTCTTGCCTACTTGCATCTCCTCACAAGAAGGAAAGCTTTTGTTTGCTTCTATGAAAATAATGTTTGTTGGAAGACCTCTTGTCCTGAGCTATCTGATCACCTGTGTGAGGAGACCTACAACAGCACAGGAACGATCACAGTTATGGTGTTAGCTCTCTCTCTCTCTCACACATAGGCTTTTGCCTTGTGTTTCAGGCCCTCTTAGGTGTAGTGGAGTGGAAATAAGTGCTAGGGTTGATTCTCCCCTTGCTTGCTGTTGTGTGAGGCAGTGAATCTGCTTAAGGTCTAACCAAACGCACCACACAGCCCAGCCTGCTCACAGTGCATGGCAGACACATGTGGGCTTGTTCTGACTCTAAACTTGCACATGGTTCTACGGATGCAAACACCAGCCCAGTTATGCAACTCCCATCTCCCTGCCTCCACACTTCCCACCCGCCCCTATTGGAAATAATATATTTCAGCTCTGTTACCTTCCACTTACTTCAGCATCCCCAAGAATGATACATCAGGCTCTGATTCACAGGTCAAGTTTTGCTTCCGCTATAGGATTACGTATTTTACAGAGGAAGCAAAACTCATATCCAGCTGATGGGTGCACTGGAGCATGTTGAGTTGATGCCATGGAGCTCCTTCACAGTCTGACCATGATCTTCTGCAAGGAATGAAGGCTTTATAAACGCTGGGAGAAGGTTATGTCAGAGCAGTGTAACTGCACTGTGGGCAGGCACGTCCTGCCTTCATGAAAGCCCATTATTTCAGAGTATTTTGCAGCTGTGTTTACAACAGACTTAAGCAGCTTGTTCAAGATCTGAGAAAACTGAATTTGCTCCCCTCCCACTCTGCTTATTCTCTTTCATCACATCAAAATTTGCTTTTAATGTTTTGTTTGCAATTTTCTTTTTTTTTTTTTTTTAGGTGGAGACTTTGCATAACTCTTTCAGACTGTGTCCTGAAATAAGGCATGGCAAAGACATGGAACAAAAAAATTATGCAAACAGGCATTTTCAATGTAACAAATTAGATATTACTCCAAGAAGCCCACAGATCTGCAGCCAGTCCTTGGCTACCGATAGGATCCACTGTCTGAACTGGGAATTAACTGAAATTGTGACTACAGCCTGCAGATTAGCAGAGGCTGTGGGGTCCAGCATTGGCCCTGGGCTGGCCTGCCAGGCATTGCCAGGGCTTTGTTCTACCTCATCACACCTGCCACTAACCTGCATCAGTTGTCTTCTCACCATTGTGTTCTAACACACTATTTTGCTGCAGTAGCCATTGGCATAGCTGTGAAGAATGATGGGGACAGCCTTCATGCCCTGTTTTGCTCCATTGGCTTGGAAGTATTACCTGTGACTATGGTGACCTGACAGTCTGTGTTATGGAGTCTTATTTTACATTGTTCTCTTCATTTGCTAAATGTTGGCTGCAGGGAGTGGAATTTTCTAGGAAGGATGTCTGAACCTGGACGGAGCCAGGTTGATTTGTAAGGGGGAAATTACACTACGGAGCTTCAACTAAACTAAATCAATAGAAAATGCATTGTTTAGACCACAGTTGGAAAGAAAAAAAAAAAAAAAAAAAAAAGACATGAGAAAGTTCTTGCCGTTGTTTTGATGACAGAGTCGCAACCAGTAGTCAGAGGATATCACAGAATCACAGAATCACAGAATTGTAGGGGTTGGAAGGGACCTCCAGAGATCATCGAGTCCAACCCCCCTGCCAAAGCAGGTTCCCTACACCAGGTCGCACAGGTCGGCATCCAGGCAGGTCTTGAACATCTCCAGAGAAGGAGACTCCAGCACCTCCCTGTGCAGCCTGTTCCAGTGCTCCGTCACCTCACTGTAAAGAAGTTCTTGCGCACATTTGTGCGGAACTTCCTATGCTGCAGTTTCCAGCCATTTCCCCTTGTCCTGTCTCCACTCACCACTGAAAACAGTCTGGCCTCGCCATTCTGCCCCCCACACCTTAGATATTTATAGACCTGGATCAGGTCCCCTCTCAGTCTCCTTTTCTCAAGGCCAAACAGACCCAGTTCACTCAGCCTTTCCTCATAGGAGAGATGCTCCAGGCCCTTCACCATCTTTGTGGCCCTCCGCTGGACTCTTTCCAAGAGATCCTTGTCTTGTTTGTACTGGGGAGCCCAGAACTGGACACAGTACTCCAGATGAGGTCTTACCAGGGCAGAGTAGAGGGGGAGGATCACCTCCTTCGACCTGCTGGCCACGCTCTTTTTAATGCACCCCAGTAAGCCATTGGCCTTTTTGGCCACAAGAGCACACTGCTGGCTCATGGCCAACCTGTCGTCCACCAGGACACCCAGGTCCCTCTCCGCAGAGCTCCCCTCCAGCAGGTCATCCCCCAACCTGTACTGGTGCATGGAATTATTCCTCCCCAGATGCAAGACTCTACACTTGCTTTTATTAAACCTCATCCGTTTTTTTTCTGCCCAGCTCTCCAGCCTGTCCAGGTCTTGCTGAATGGCAACACAGCCTTCAGGCGTGTCAGCCAATCGATATGCTCAACACTTACTCAAAGCAGGGAGCACACTGTGCTTCTCCAGCCCACATTCCCATCCTCTGGTCCCTCTCTTCGCCCCTAGCCCCCCACTGCCTGTCCACTGCCTGTCCACTGCCCCTGGTTCTCAGTTCCTATCTCCTGTGCTGCTCTATATCCTGCACCCAGCTCATCTTGGCTGGAAGAAAGTCTCAGTCTCAGTTGCACCTTCAATAACTTCTTCCAGTGCCTTTTGGATATAAAAAGCCGACATCACAGAATCGTATAATCATTAAGCTGGAAGTGACCTCTAAGACCACTAAATCCCCATCATGGCCACTAACCTCAGTGCCACATCCACCTGGTTCTTGAATACCTCCACGGACAGTGACTTCATCACCTCCATGGGCAGCCTGTGCCTCTGCTTCAGCTCTCTTTCAGATCTGTTTTTCTCCACACCCAACCTGAGATGCATACTTGTACTGGGATCTTATTGGTCTTTTATCAGATTGGCACTTTGCAGAGATGACCCAGTGCCGTTCTGCCTGAGCCACCTCCTGTTGAACAGCTGTGCCCATGGGGACCAGGTGTGTTTTAATTTCCACCCTGAAAAGCCACTGCCCTTGAAGTGCATGGCGCTTGCTCCATGCTGCCAAAACCAAGGAGTCCTCCTTCCCTACACCAAAAGCATTTCATGAAGCCAAGCCTTTGACAATACGATGCAAAATAAAAACAAGGCTCGTTATTAATTTAATGTTTCTCTGTTACATTTCCTTACGTAACTGATCCTTCACCCTATGGCAGCAGCAAAAGGTGACAGATGGCAAACTTCTGGCAGAGGGGCGCAGAGAGCTGAAAAACTAGGAAAGGCAAGTCTGCATTTCTCTAGAGTACACATGGCAACCTCTAGCAACTTGTACTCCGAGCTTGGACCCCCTTGGTTGCTGGCAAAACTAAGCATTGGCAAAGGCAACACGAGCAGCAAAAGGTGCTTCGCGAGCAGAGACCTGAACACCAGTTGCTTCTTGGTACAACAGCGCAGGAAAGAGGGAAGCTAGCATTCGAGGCTCGGGGGGCCAGGACAGAGAGCATAGGGGAAAGGCCTTGCAGCGGGCTGCGAGGCAAAGAGCAGAGGCAGAGCACCCAGACCACAGGCGCACAGCCGGGGAGAGAGCCGCACCCGCTGGCGGAGCTCGCGGCTCCCAGCCGTGCCGGGGCCGTGCGGGGGAGCGAGGGTCGCGGGGCCCCGCGGGAGCGGCCCGACCCTCCCCCTCCCCGTCGCCTGTGCCCGGGCCAGCGGTGGCCACGCCCCGTGGCGCGCGCCAATGGGCGTGGGGGCTCATTTGCATATTTGCATACTGGCGGGGACTTAAGGGGCCAGGAGAGACAGGCGGCGGCGGCAGCGGTAGTGAGTAGTGAGGGTGGGTTGCCTACAGGTTTTGGAGAGGGCCGTTGCTGCGGGTTTGTCCCGGAGTGACTCAGTTCTTCGTGGGTTTTTCTTTTGTTGTTGTTGTTTTTTCTCTTTACTTACAGTCGTGTAGAGTTTTAGTACTTGTGTACTCTTTTCGTTGTTTGATTGCTTGCTAACCCCTCACACTGAAACTTTTCCGCCGCGGCACAGCGCATGGAGCGAGGACGCGGGATGGGGAAAACGGCGTTGCTGGTTGTGCTCTGCCTCTGCATGCGCGGGGCCGCCGGCTCAGATCCCGGTGAGTGCCAGTGCGGCGCGGGGCGGGGGCGGTCCCCGGCGGAGCCGGAGCGTGCGAGGGGCGGAGCAGGGCGGAGAGCAGCGGGGCGCGTGGGGCTCCCTCTTCGCCTTGGATGCTCTGGGGCGCGGGTGGTGAGGAAAGCTCTGCGGGGCTGCAGCTCGCAGTCCTGCTGGTTAGTGGGGTGGGGTTGGGGAAGGAACGGGGGGACTCGCATCCCCTTAGGGAAGTACTGGAGCGGCTTCGCGGTTCGGACATCTGGGATCTGCTTGTCTTTTTCTTTTTTTTCTTTCTTTTTTTTTTTTTTTTTTTTTTTTTTTTTGTTTGTTTGTTTTACCCAGGGCGAGGTGGATTCTAAGAGTCCTTTGCTAGAGGCAGGCGGGCCCAGCCGTACCATCACGGCTGGCATCTTGAGCCCCGTCTTGAGTTCCGGCTTGCCAGGGCTCCCAGTCTGCGGTGTGTAAGACAAGGCTGAATGTCATCAATGTCATAATAATGCATTTGGTCAGCAGTTAGTCCCATTAACGTAACAAAATCCGTTAGGGAAAAAAAGAGGAGTGGATGTCTCCAATATGTATCAGTGCACACCTATAATGTCTACATTTTTGTGTAGGCACTCTGCAGAACAGAGAAAGTAGCACGTGTGCCTGTTGATCACTACCCTGCTGGGTGTTTCCTAATACTCTCTGGTTAATGCATAACATTATTACAGCTTTAGCAAGCAATGAGTCTGATTTTGTTACACTACAACTCTTCAAATTTATGTTAGTGGTGCTGTGTCATGGTGTTACTACCTTAGACACTGTGTGGCAGACAAGTGCATCCTTTAATAGTCCACATATTTAAAAGTTTCCCAAAACTGCTGGGTGAAGCTCAGGTGTAGTATGTGAGCTGTTGCTTTTTCACAGCAGATGCCTTTGTCTCCACATGTATGAGGAAACTGGAGGGAACTGCTCACAAGAAAGAGGATGGGGTGCTAGGGCACAGTCAAAAGAATGTATTCTCATTTTGAATCCAGACTTGTGCCATTAAAGGCAATCAAAAGCGGTTTTCATCGCAGTACCCAAGTTTCATATGCTAAAATAGCTCTTCCCAGAGCAGGCTTTCATCCCTCTAGGAACTGATTTGTCATATACTTAATGATGGCATTATTTCTCCATAGGAACAAACTATGTGAAAACAGGTTGTGTGGTTATCCTAAAGTTGTGTAAGCCTTCAGCCTGACACTTTCTTTGACACCATGGTAAAAAGATGTTTAGGAACCATGGAAAATACATGATGCAGCCCACCAGGAATCTAGAGTATTTAGTAAACAACATGGAAAAAGATACTGTAGGTGAAGATATCATTGGTGTTCCAGGAAAAGATAATACACTGCTCGGAGCACGTGCTGATCTCTATTTTTACCAGTGTAAATCAGGAGTCTGGGATTACAACATTTTTTAATGCTGTTGTGCGATGTGAGCTGTTGGTTTTTACTGTGGCCATGTTTGGGGAAGAGCTGAGGGCAGCTGTGGTGTGTCCTCTGCAGAGTAGATGACCTTCTGAGATGGCTTAGGGCTGAGGATCTTGTGCATCACCATGTGCTGTGGGCGTACCATGAGCGGTTGAACTCCTGAGGAAGTTCACTCTTTGTGCAGGAAGCGCTTGCATGCTGTGGCTTTCTCATGCATTCTTTCCTCCGTATTACTGTACAGTCTGGCAGTGATTGTGTTTTATTGTCTTGGGCTAATTCCAGATATCCCAGAGGAGCTGATGGATGGCAGGATCTTTGCTGCTGGATTGAGTTACAAGCCTCCCAGCTGCAGCTGAGTAAGCATACATTTGGTAGGGAGCTCCTCAGCGAGTTGCAGCACCCATGTGCACAGTGCAGCAGCCGCAGCATGCCTTCACCCTGCCAAGCTGCAGGGCTGGGCTATGTGAGGCACCTGCTCTGAGTTGTCCAGAAGTGTTCTCCTTCCTCTGGGAAGCGAGGGGAGAACTTAACCTCAGGACTCTGCTGTCTGGAAAGCTGAGACTTCTTTCACAGTAAGGTTAAACTGTAACCTTACTGAAAGGAAAGGTTTTGACAGATTACAGTGCGGTAGTTTGCTTGCAGTTTATAGTGCAGATCTGGTGAAGCAATCATGCTTCCTGTCGTATAGCCTCTTAATTACAGCTGACCATCAGTTTGCCTGAGAGCTCACTTAGGAGTTCAGTGTAACTGGTGGATGTTTTGTCCTAATGCTGGTTATCAGCAGGAGGATGAGTTACTCTGTTTAATTCCAACAGGTTATGTAAATGTTTAATGTTATGTGCAGATGTTTGCCTTTGTGTGTGTGGAGTTGTGTTTGCGCAGGCTAGCAGTATAACTTCTGATGATCTTTGCACCTAGCTAATAGTACTCCAATTTCTGTGTACATAATGCCAGGATATTGTTTACCAAAGATTCCCATGTAAACCGTTATTGGAATTGCACTGATTCTTGCACATGTAAAACTGTATTTGGCATCCTGCACCTGATGCTGGCTGTTTGAGTTTTAGATTCGTATTCCAGATGCCGTCATTTCTTCAAAATTCACTATCTTCACCCGTCAGATCATTGATGGTTTCCTTTGTTCAAAACAATTGCCAGGCTGTTGTTGGCTTCTCATGAAGGAAATTTGAATTTGGATCTCTTATTAGTGAGCAAACTTGTGTTTTTATTGAGTCAGAATGTTTAAGACTTTGGGATGCTTTCAGAGTTGACAGGAGTCATGGGCTGAACGGAATTTGCAAATTGCAAGGCCAAGTCAGTGAAATGAGGTTTAAGCAGAAAAATGAGATTACCAACTTATGGTTACTAGCTTTTTATTATTTTTTTATTTATTATTTATTAGTTTTTCTGCACTTATGAGTTCTAAAATATCCTTTATACCTTGATGTAAACAGCAGCTTTTTTACAAGATGAAAACAGATTTTTGTAAGGGAAAGTTAAGAAAAGTATTGGAGTAGGTTAAAATGGAGCTTGGCAGCATTGCTGTAAGTGAAGCCAGCTTCACTCTTAAACAGGTGGCTTAATTCTTAATTTTGCTCCCTTTCCATTTCCCTAAAGAGGTAGAAAACCCTTCCTGGGCACTGCTGTGGGCTTATGGTCAGTAAGGTGACCTGAAAGCTTCATTTCGTAATGGGGGCTTGTTTTTGTTACTGTGCACCTGGAAGTTCTTGCGACACAGCACTTGCCTTTATACCCCTGCAGAACTGAGCCTGAGAAAGTGTGATTTCTAGCAAAAGCATAGATTTGTTTCATCTACTAATTTTAACCTCCAGCTCTGTTCCTCATCGATGCCTCATCTAGAAATAGAGTTGCAGTCTCATCCCAAAAATGACTTCAATATCTCAGTAAGAATAGTCATAGATTTCTTCATTTAACTTCTACCATCTACATTATGTAAAACTTTGATGCAAATTCCATTAAATTCCTGTTCACTTGTTAGAAAAATGTGGAAGTCTCTGCATTTCAGATGTTCCTTGGTTTAACTAACTCAAGTTGAAACACATCATTAACAAAACTGTGGTATGTGTGTGTTGTCTGTCTGCAATTCTTTGGCTTTATATAAGACTGCCCTTTGTATAAGACCCACTGTCACAATGTTTGACCAACTCAGATAGCATGTGATTAAAGAGACTTCTTTTTCTTGTTGATTTAAAGCAAGGTCAGTAACAAAAGTCCATATATGACAGTTTGGTTCTTAGTCTTTTAATATGAGTGAGTTGTACTTTGAAGTACAAAAATTGAAATAGCAAATGCTTGCTTTCCAGAGTAATCTGCTTTGTAGCCATGATTTTAAATTATTTCAGTCTTTATTGAGGGCAGAATGCACTGTAAGTATGCATCTGTTATTATGTACATGCCTCTGTACTGTATTTCTAAAATTTAATACACCGCAGGTGGGAAATGAGGCAGTGCTGCAACACAGAATGAGGAACAAAGTGATCTTGTTCTGACACCCAAACAGAATTTTCAGTGCCAAACTTGGGCAGCTCTTGAGGATGGCTTCTGATTAGTGTCATTGAGAAGTCAGTAACAAACTCAACAACATGCACTTGCCTCATCCAGATGGTATCTTGCTGCCTGGATTTGAACACGTGTGAATGCTGCACGCCATTATATTTCTTCTGAGCAGAATGGATGTTGCAGTAATTTCTGACTTTCTAAATCCTCCCACAGCATAGTGAGGTGAGGTACATGTTGTGTTGCAAATTTGTTTTCACAGAAGCTTATTTCTAGAAAAGATGCATTCTGAACCTAAGTGCAGATTCTGGCATATGTTTGTAATTGAGAACACACTACACAATGGGATTTGGATTTAATTTGGGTTTTTGTTGATTATCAGATATGTTTAATTCAGAAAGGAAATGATTTCCAAATATGAAGGGAAGCACTATTAACTAGAGAGCAGGTGGACTATTATTGTTTGCCTTCCTGTGTGGAACAGGAAGACACATAATTGAAAGTCCTTGCCTCGTTGCCTTAGATTTGGAAGCTGTTCCTGGTCTTTCAGGGTTTTACTGTTTTGCTGCTGAGTGAAAAATTCTAGCTGATACTTAACCAATCGGTTTTCACATCTTTTTTTTATTTATGATCTCTTTGTTGTAAGAAAATGAATTTTGAGTCAGTGGAAACAACTAGAAGTGGACAACTGCTGAGAAAACCAGCACTTGAATTGGTAGATTGCTTGTTCTCTATGGGCAAAGTCTGATCTTCAACACTATATGAATCATTCTGCATACTGGGAGTAAAATGTTTCTCCTGAGCCACATCCTTTCTTTAGGAGGAAGGGGGCCGACAGTGTAATTATGTGGGATTAGCTGGCCAGCCTAGCACAGCCAAGGTCAAAAGTAAAGCTGAGCTCTGCCTCTGTTCAGCGAGCATCTCCTGCTAGCTTCTTTGTGCGCGCTTTGCTTTCATCAAGTGTGCAGGAATGCAGGCAGCATTAAGCAATTGGTTTTAGGTGACTGCAGTCTCTCCAAGGCTTGAATCATTTGCTGCCAGCCAGTATGCTGTCTCATCCACCTCTTGCTGCAGGGCTTGCTTAGACCTTGACTTCTGTGGCCTTCCAAGGACAGCAGGATCCTCACAGACTTTGTACAACTACCAAGGGCTGAGTGAGGTCAGGCAGGAATCTGCATGCCCTTCAATGAGAAGACCAGAAAACAAATTTTAGAAACAATGATCAGTTTTTCTGCACGTTGAAGCACAATTTTATGGAGACAGAGAGATGCACCAGATTTAGGAAGAACTTTTTCTTCAGTGTGCAGAAGAAGAGCTTTGGCATGCCTAGCCTGGGGTCCTCACCGTGCTACTGGACGTTTCCTGGTGACTTGGAACCATTTGTGTGTGTGTGTGTAGGAGTTTGTGAGAGCTTTGTGGTCACGATGCCAGGAAACAGCACTGAGAAGGATGGAGCTGGCCAGAGTTCAGCTGCACTTGGAAAACAGGCCATCAATATTTGCTAAAAGCAAGTTGCCAGAGTTTGGCCTGGCTTCAGGAAAGCACTGGGTTTTAAGCCCACAGTTAATGACAGGGTCAGCTGGCTATAGAGGTGTGTAAATGTTGAATCAGACCTAAAAGGAGGATTCATTTACCTTTCCTCTCAGACGGAGGAAGAAGCGAGCAGGAAGCTTAGGGTCACTTTTCTTCCTTGACAGGAACAAAACGATAACTTTTTTTTATTTTTTGGGTCTGGAAGTTGGAGGAAGTTCTGAGATGTGATCCTTTGAGACCACCGCATGTTTTCTTACTGCCAGTACATGATTTTTATTTTTTTTTCTCCCTCCAAATGGATTCAAAATAGTTCCAGGCAAAGGAAGACTTTTTTTTTTTTTCCCCCCTCAAGTGTTGTTCATGAGATGACTTTTTTTTTAATATATAAAAAAAAAAACTGCCTCCAAAATGCAGGCTTGTGCATTCTTGATTTAGTTTTCTTAGCACATCTGATACCTACTATTAACCCTTTGTTGGTAAAATAGCTGTGTTTTATAAGATTTGGACTTTGCAGCTTTTATTTTTAGTGAGCTGTGACTACTATGTCCTAAAAGAAGCCATGGCAAAGAAGTGATATTTGTGATGAAGTTAGAAGATGTGCTGTCAAAATATATGATAGTATGGTGAGAAACTTGCTGCTCTCCTGCAGTACTGTGACTCCTAAAAGGAATTTATGCAGCTAATGGGCAGCTGGGCAGATTCTCACTGCATTAGCAGTGGTTTTGGAGAATGAGTGATTTTTCACCCTTTGGTTTCCCTTTTACGTGGCTGCTGAGGGAAATGAAAACAGCATGTTCCATTTCTTGTCTGTTCCTAATCTCTCTCCAGCTTCATAAACTGTGACTTCTGTTTGTCCTACTACTTCTAAACCAGTGCTCTGTGTTTATTATGATCTTGTCCAGCAGAAGCTGAGATGAATTTTGAGGGGATTGAGAGCAAGTTTTCCTTAAGAACACCTGCAGAGCCTGATGAGGATGTCTGCTACCTGGTTCCTGGGCAGATGGACAGCTTGGCACAGTGCAACTTCAACCATACCAGTAAAACCTTTGTGGTGATCCATGGGTGGACGGTAAGAAGGAAAGGGTGGCACGTCCCTTTTCGTTGCACCCCTGATTCTCTGTTAGATCCTTTGGTGTCTATGTGCCATGCGTACTATCAAGGTCTCCCTTTATTGTCTTTTAAATCATCACAACATAACAGGTGACAGGAATGTATGAAAGCTGGGTCCCAAAGCTGGTGGATGCTCTGTACAAGAGGGAACCTGATTCAAATGTTATAGTTGTGGACTGGCTGGTTCGAGCTCAGCAGCACTACCCAGTGTCTGCTGCTTACACGAAGCTGGTGGGAAAGGATGTTGCTATGTTTATTGACTGGATGGAGGTAAGACACGTAGTCATGTGTGTCTCACATGTAATCTTTCCAGGGGACAACAACAATGCAACAGTTTTATCTTCATGCCACTGATGCAGCAGACATAAAGAGTTAATTGTTGTCTTTTGCATAGACTGAGTTAAGCTGTGGCAGACCGTGTGTTCAGCTGGGCTGGTAAAATCCCAGCTTTAATCTAAAGACTGTCCCTTTGACAAGGAGGCCTTTTATACAACAGCCCAGAGATTTATTCACCTTGTGGTCTGTGGAGTCCTGTGGATCCACAGAAAATTTCTGAAGGCTCTGTGAGAGGTAGCTATGAAAGACAGGTTCCTACATATTATACAGCAGCCACCACTTGGCAAACTGTTAGAAGTGTGACTTGCCTTTGGGAAGTATTTAGGTGACCCAAAAGCTGGGAGGAAAGGATGGCTGAAAACACTGTCTGTTTTACAGAGCCTTAGATGTTCTGTCCTTAATTCTGCATTTTTCTCTATATAAGTTTTTTTTTTTTTTTTTTGCCTTAAGACAGTAAGCTCAAGCAAGCTTATATAGAGCAAGGTTATGTCAACTGTATTTAGTGGCTTTTTTTGTTGTTGTTATTTGTGGCCCAAAGAGAAATCGCGGTTTGTATAAAATATTTTCCTTTTTTATCCGATGCTGTCCTGTTTGATATCAAACTTTAAATGAAGCTCTCCTCTGCAGGAGAAGTTCAATTACCCTCTCAACAATGTCCACTTACTGGGATACAGTCTGGGTGCTCATGCTGCTGGGATTGCTGGGAGTCTAACCAAGAAGAAGGTGAACAGAATTACTGGTAAGAAAGCCTGTGGTCATAGAGTGGAAAGTCCTCTCTTTGTACTGAAATATTACCAGAATAATTGTTGCTTGTTGGGTGTACTTAGGTTATGGGTTCATTCCACATTGAATCATTCATTCCACATTGAATCAGAATCTGATATTTTTGTAGAAGGTGGAAAAGGTTCATAAAAGATCAACACAGGGTAGGAGTGAGTGAGAAGCCTTGCTGTGCTTATGTGCAAGAAATGAGTAAGTGGGTGGATTTATCAGCCATGAAGAAACTAGCTTGGGGGAATGAGATTGTGAGGAAGATCTCTTTTGCAGCTGCAGAACTTCAGGTAGTTGTCTTCATCCAGGTGGTCATCCCTTGCAGATGCTGGGATCCTGCTCAGGAAGAGCAGGAGGTCAATCCGCCTGCAGTGGTTGTAGTACCTGCAGAGCTCATTGTTGAGGGAAGTTATACATGCAAGAGGTCTGTGTAAGTTCAAAAGGGAACTGGATAAATGTTCTGAAGAAATCTGGTGTGGGTTACTGAAAAATAAGTTGTAAAAGACAGCTCAAATAATCTCGAAAAATAATATTGGGAAGAGTTTTTGGAATGGTAAGGAAGTACACTTATGCTTGATCTGCTCACATGCATTACTTAGATGTCTAGTTTGAGTCATTTTCATAATTTTGGAGGCTGAATTGTATACTAGATAAGGTAGTGTGCTGTGGCATGACTGGTTTACAGCCCGGTGCCTTGAGCTCTTTGTTGCCTCAGCACTTATCTCAGTGAGAAAGGAAGTGCCAATGTCAGCAAATGGGCCTATGAAAATCACTTGTCTGGTTTCTTCGTTTCCAAGGTAGCTTCAGGGCTACATTCAGGGCAGAGCCCAGCTCCCTTCTTCCTAGCATCAAGGGCCTTTTCAGCAAGATCCACTGTCATCTCAGATCCATGGGGATGCTGCAGGGTGGCCTATATAGCAGTAGCTTGAGGAAGGACTGATTCCTGAGAAGCAGCGGATTACATCAGGTGGCCAGAGCATTTTTTCCTCTACCCTTCCTTCCTCTCAGCCTCCTGTTTTTTTTTTTTTTTTTGTTTGTTTCACTGAGGTTGCCAAATCACTCAAACACCAGTGGCCCTCACAGTTGTCCTTTGGTGTCCAGGATGGACTTTTTCCTGGGAAACGGCATTGCCATTAAGCAGAGGAAATGATGGAATGTAGTCTGAAGCTTTCACAGCAGTGGGAGGCAGCTCACAGTATGTTCAGCTGATTTGGGTGGGCAGAGCTGGGTGCAGGAAATAGAGCTGTCCCCACAAGACATATATCAGCCATCTCTTAAGTAGTTTGTGTGGATGCAAGAGATGGCACTGTAACAAAACCCGTTTGTGCGTGCCTTTTGAATGGGAGTTCTTGCTCGCTGGCAGAGTGGATCTGGTTGTTTTTTTCTTTTCTTTGTCAAGCTGCAGCATTACCGACACTATTATGTGTCACTCCCCTTAGGTGTGCGGACAGTGAGGCTCTCATTTACATTTCCCAGTTTCCCTAGTAGAGAGCAGCAAGATGCTTTCCGTTCTTCATATGCTTCAAATAGAAATTAACAGTTTCTTTGTTTCTTGACAAGAGGGGGAAGCACCAAGGAGAATATTTACTAGCATTTCTCTGTCCACTGGAAACACTACAGCTGTGGAGAAGTTATCTGTGCTTCTTTATATGTGTTTACATATACCTTATGTTTGAAATAGTGACAGCATGTAGAGGCAGTGTATTTAGTTCTCCTGCCTACATGGTGTTACTTAAATGACTGCACTGTAATGTCTTCAGTGATGCCATATGAGTAGTCCAGAGCGATGTGGTACCTAAGTTTGGCATTTTCTGTCATTGCCAGTGTTTTGACAGATGATCATCTCAGTTATTCTTTGTGGTTTGCAATAAAGGTCTGGATCCTGCTGGTCCCACCTTTGAGTATGCTGACGCCCCTATCCGCCTCTCCCCGGACGATGCTGACTTTGTGGATGTTCTGCACACGTACACTCGAGGCTCTCCAGATCGCAGCATTGGGATTCAGAAACCTGTTGGACACATCGATATCTACCCTAATGGTGGAGGTTTCCAGCCAGGCTGCAACTTGGGAGAAGCTCTCCGCCTGATTGCTGAAAAAGGCTTTTCAGGTGAGGCTGCTCTGAAACAAACAATACAACATCTCAAGGGAGATCTGTATCCGTATCTCTGCTTTGGATGACTGAGGTTTGCTCCTTTAAGTGCTTTCTAAACTCTTGGTATAAAGCCCAGCTAGTGTTTCTTGCTTGTTTATGTCACTGCTTACGGTTTTTTGTGTGCATACATATTCTATATATATATTTTTTTCTTTGAAGATGTGGATCAGCTGGTGAAGTGCTCTCATGAGCGATCCATCCATCTCTTTATTGACTCGCTCCTCTATGAAGAGAAGCCCAGCATGGCCTATCGCTGCAACACGAAAGAAGCCTTTGAGAAGGGCCTCTGCCTAAGCTGCCGGAAGAACCGTTGCAACAACTTGGGTTATAAGGTCAACAGAGTGAGAACAAAGAGAAACACCAAAATGTACTTGAAGACCCGCGCTCAGATGCCCTACAAAGGTAGGTTCTGCAGCTTACTGGTAAGCATTGTGCTGCTTTTGTTCAGCTGTGAACCAGGGTGGGCACATACAGTCGTTAAGATTGGTAAAGATCCCTAAGATAATGAAGTCCATAATCACTGTGCACACTGAACCATGCTGCAACTGGGTAGAGTTGCTGCATTGATGCCTACAGTGAGCAGGAGTCAAGCTTGACTGCATTTAGCTTACCTGCAAGCTAAAGTTCAGAATTAGAAAATAATGTCATCTTATTCAAGATGTGGTGGTGGAGTTACAATACAACATGAAGGGTTTTCTGGAAGAAACTTCTAAGTGACAGAATGAAAGCAATATTTACTCTGCACTCCAGACAGTGACTCAATTTGGAACAACTGAATCTCAATTTTTTTCATTATTTTCATCCAGTTGAATTTTTCCTGCTGCTGGGAAAATAATCAGAAGAGTTTAGCCTGATGAGTAATGATTTAAAGATGTGCAGCCACCAGACTTGTCAGATTCTCATACTGTTTTTGCCAGAGGAGCACCACTCCCATGTTAAAAACTCACAGCAGTTCTTGTCTTCCATTGCCACTGTGGTAGGCCTACAATGGACATTGTAGAAAGAACTGGATGGCTTTCAGCTAGCAAAATAACTGCAAGTTGGACCTTTTTTTTTTTTTTTTTTTTTTTTTTTAACTGATTTTCTCTGTAGCTTTGACTGTGCTATGTGGTGTGTTTATTGCTGTGTGCATTGTGTGATGAAGCAGCAATCACAAGGACATTCTGGTTTAGAATATGTTTCAGAACGCTGTTTTGGAATAACTGCAACAACAGTGTTTTGTTGGCCTTTAAGTCTTAATCTGTGGTGTCAGAAGGCTGAATTCTCTGCACCAAAACTCCTGTATTAGGAGTACATAGCTCTTTTGCTTCATATAAAGGGTTGCAAATATTGTGCACTGTCCTAAATGCCCACAGAGCTTGGTTTAATGATACTTATGTATACTATCATAGGATGTGTGCAGGGCTTTTTGTGTATTTGTCACTTGCAGTCTTTTCAGAGCTTGAGAGGTTTGTTTTTTTTTTCATAATGACCTCTTCTTTTGTGTTTTTCCAGTCTTCCATTATCAGGTCAAGATACATTTCTTCGGAAAGACCAGTGTGACCAAGGTAGACCAGCCATTCCTGATCTCTCTGTATGGCACTCTAGATGAGAGTGAGAACATTGCTTTCACACTGTGAGTAGCTACAAAAAACATCTATGCACTACTTAGTCTAGCCTAAATCAGTTAAAAGCGCCTACTGAAGTACTCAGGGTTCTAGCTCCAGCTCCAGAAGCTCATCTTAGAGAGTCCCAGAATCAAGTTTGATCAAGTAGATGCATTATTTGTCCACTGGAAAAAGCTAAGGGTCTAAGCTCTGTAGACACCATTCCTTATAAGAGATCTGAAACATGGATGTGAGAAAGTCAGCAATAGGTTAGACCAGTAAGAATTTTTGTAGTGTGGATTTTTTTTCCCATCTTCCTTTCTGAATCTTTGTAATGTTCCACCTGTGTTAAAGCTCCTTCCAAACTAGACTGTGACCTAGAATTAATTGTTAGATGTCCTCAAGGTGGAAGCTGAGGGAGACATGTTTCCAAAGCTCTGCTAAGAAGCATAAATCAGTGCTTTCATGCTGTGCATGTAGGCTGGAAGGGAATGGGGCCGGGAAGCACCAAAGTGTGTTTTCTCGACAAGGAAATGCTTTACCAAAACTGTTCCTGGCTGGTTCTTGTCTAACAAACCCCTGAGAAACACCAGCAATGGAGAAGATACCTCTTGCATGGTTATCTGCCCCAGGATTTTTTGTAGCTTCCAGCAGAAACTTTTCCAAGAGTTTCTGCAAAATCATCAGGTATCTATCTTGTTCCATCCACATGTTCCATCATGAAATTATGGAGAGTTTTCTTTCTCCCCCTCTGAAGTACAAGAGGCCTTGGTTTTATTTTTTGTTCAGGTTTTTCTGTCCTTTAGATTAGAAAGCTACTATCTTTCTAATTTTTCTATAGCTTACTTAAGACTTTTAGCTTTTCTGGCTCTTAAGACTTCTTCAATATAT
>NW_024884767.1:9213947-9259199 GCF_019232065.1 Centrocercus urophasianus | reverse complement strand
TTTTTTTTTTTTCTCTGATTCCTTACAGGCCTGAAGTCTCTTCCAACAAGACCTTCTCCTTCTTGATCTACACCGAAGTGGACATTGGTGACCTGCTTATGCTAAAGCTGCAGTGGGAGAAAGATACCTTCTTCAGCTGGTCAGACTGGTGGACTCCATTTGCATTCACCATCCAGAGAGTCAGAGTGAAGTCAGGCGAAACTCAGAAAAAGTAACTTGCTTTGATTGCCTTGAATTGTACTTGCCAGTGTTTCCTTATTCCTAGTATCACACAGGGCGGGACAAAACATGGAAAACAGTTACAAATGAGTGCAGCACTGATAGTCAAGACTCCTGCAGCGACAAACCTGCATTTATTTCAGCCAGTTTCAGCTGTTTTCTTTCACTAGGATTTGCAGTCTGTAATTTCACTCCCACAGGATTCATTTGCATCCTTCTGCTCACTTGCCTCAGATTGCTTACAGTATGTAACAGAGGATCTCCATGAGTGAGCAGCTCTGATCACGTTTGCAGTTCGTTTCCTCCTTTCATTTGCTCGATGTTTGCACAGGTTTTCTTTCAAAGACACAGATTTTGGAAAGGTTTCTAAAAAGTGCATTTGCTTGGGAGATAGTGAGTTGGGTTTTCTTGGGAGTTGAGGTTAGCTGAGTGGCTGGGTGGAAGCATAAACACGTAAATATTGCAGGATATTGCTAATACATGAATGCTAGAACAGCACTTAGTTGAATCAGTACTGCTTTCACCTGAATCTTTTGAAGTATTTAGATTCATTAGATGTGCTTTTGAAGTGTTTAGATTCATTAGATGTGAAATGTTAGCAAAAAATATATCTGGAACAGAGAATATGCATATCCTGTGTAGTGTCATGAATAGCATGTTACTCCTTTAAATAAACAAGGCTGTCCCTTTATCAAAAAGCAGTTATCAGAACTGAACAAATACAGGGGTTGGGAAAGTACTGATAAATGGAAAAGCAACTGCTTAGGTTTGCTGGAATTGGCAACCGACTCAGTGCAAATATTGAAGGGAGCAAGGCTTTCTTCCAAGATCATTAACCTGGAGGAAAAAGTCATATGACTGTAGTAAATAAAGAAGGTATGGAAGGTTGTGGTAGAGCTCTGCTCTCTTACCCTAAAGATTTTTATGCAGAAGACTAATGAAACTTAGGCTATGGTTTGAAATCTGTATCTGATGTGTTTTCCCAGTTTTTCTTGCATAGAGATTCTTTGACAATCTTTTCTAACAGTTTTCTGCCAGTGATTCTCACAGGCTTTTAAAGTAGTAGTACCCACACGGTTGTGTGAATACTGCTGTTTGACGTACTGTTTCTACAATTAAAATAGGGTGATCTGAATGTCCAGTATTTCTTTAACAGGGTGGTATTCTGTTCTCGAGATGGCAGCTCACGTCTTGGTAAAGGAGAAGAGGCAGCAATATTTGTGAAGTGCCTTGAGCAGCCCGTCAGCAGGAAAAGGGGAGGGTAAGAGTGAGCATTATTGTCTTAAGGCCGTGGGGGGATTTCATACAACTTTCAAGATTTGGCCGATCTCTGCACTCATCTAAAAAATTCAGAAGCATCCCAGCTCAATCTAACCCGAGGCAGCTTTAGGCAGCTTAAAACCCCCAGCTGTCATTCTCTACTGACCGTCTCCTTGTGTGGCTGTTAGCACATCTGCAAAGCAAGTGCAAGTCACTATCTCTCACGCTCTTACAGCAGCCAAAGGGGATTTACAGACCAAGTACTAAGATAGAGGAAAGCTTTCCTCTATGTCTGAAGATGTCTGAGATTCACCACTAATGCAGGGATGTCCAGGCATCTGCACTCAGTCAGTGTTGAGCCCTTTCATCTCACAAGCCAATTGCAGATCTGGAGGCTGGTACAAAGCAAAGCAGACACATGCAAGTGCATTATTCTTTTTTGGTTAGTAATTTCTCTGACCTAGATTAAACTTTCCGCTTTGAAGCCAATTTTCTTTGGACTTTGTCCACTAAAGTTTGAACTGAAGAAGTGGTTATATTTATTTTAGTGCAGTTGCTTTGAGTGAAAGGTCTCATGGGGACTTTTGTAGACTGAGATCTGAAGCACGAGTGTGGATCTCACTCCAGGGCAATGACCTGGTGAACCCTTGAGAGAGGTGTGTCTTTGTCACACACTTGTAAAATCCAGCAGTGGCCGAGAAAAGCCCAAACGCACAACTCTCCTTCTAAGTAATAGTTGTAAAACCTAAGCTTCAATAAGACAAATGAAATAAGCACCTCATGTCCTCCTCTTTAACAAATCTGTATTTTATTTTTTTCTTTCCACAGTGCCAAGAAAGCCTCTAAAGAAAATTCTGCACATGAGTCTGCTTAAAAAGTGGCAAGAATGAGAATTTCCACACTGGGGAGGAGGAGGGAGCCTGTTCATCACTGTGAAGTGGATGTTCAGATCTGAATATATAGAAATATTTATCTGCTGCTGGCTTTTTTGACTGCTATATCTAGCTATATTAGGAGGCTTCTTGTAAGGAAGTCTCAGCGTAAAAAGTTACTAACCATAAAGTTACGTTATCTGAATAGTTAAAAACAAAGAAACCCCTGCAACAACTTGCCAAAGGCTTGAGTGTTAGGAAGGAATAAGTAATTTTGCTTAATTGTGGTGCCTTGTGACAGTTTCTTGATGTCAGCTCCTTTTTATCAGTTTTGTAGTATTTATTGAAAAGACACAAAGCTTCTGTACCTGGTCTCTTTTTAGTGTTCTTTGTTTCCAATATTTTTACAGAAATCTCCTGGAACTGCAGATCTTTTTTCTTTTTTCTTTTTTTTTCTTTTTTTTTTTTTTTTGTTACTGTTGTTGTTCTCCTGGCCTTGCTAACTGAATTTTCAGACAGTTCAGCGGCTAGAATTCATTGTCTTTAAGTGTGTGTTTGGCAAGTGAGTAGTTTTCTCATGGAAAAAATGCCCTTGTGTGTAAAGCTATAAAGAGATGTCAGGGACTGGTTCAATATGGGGATGAATCTTTTGGGTTGTGGTTATGAATGTGGTTTATTGGGTGTAGATGCCAATGCTTTTTAGCAATAATTATAGTCTGTTAAGATATATAATCCCATGCAGTTTATCCTGGAATAAATAGCAATAGGAGAAGACAGCAACACCAGTGTCCTCTGCAGACATTCAACTTTTCATTCATGCTTTCATCCCTCAAGAATGGAGTCATCTAACTTCCGTCACCAAAAAACAGCAATGGAATTAAGCTACAAAGAAATGCAGAGAATGGATATATATGGATGCATATATATATATTTATATATATATATTTATATATATATGCATTTACTTCCATCTGAGATACCAAAACTAAGAGCATCAGTGCTGTTTAAAGCTGAATGTCAGTCACTCAGCAGACTGGCAGCAGTATCCAGTCTCTGGTGCAACTGAAACCAGTTGACAGGTGACAAATATACTCCTGCTTCCCTGTGCTGGAATTGTGACTTCCAGTGACCAGCCTCTGTGCTTGGCTGTGATAGAATGGTACATACTAGGAGTTGCTTGGTTTTCTGATCCGAGGTGGAATTCAGCAGGGAGCAGGAGCTGTGACACTTAAAGGAGCCTGATTTTGTGATGCACAAAAATGAATGCTCTGAAAAACACTTAAATTAGATATGCTGTGAGTCGCCAAAAATAGATGTATTGAAGGCTTTTTGCTTTTCCTTTCTTTAAGTAATGCAAAGCTTTTCTTAGCTTGGAAAAAAAAAAAAACAAAAAAAACCCAAAAACAATAGCCTTTAGCTTTCTAGGCAATAAACAAAAAAACTGGGGAGGTAGAAGTGTTTGAAGGTAGGCATTTGGAGAAGTGTGAGAATGTGAGCTATTGGTGCTGGTTTTCAGTCTTTGTCCACATGTGCAAGACAAAATGTGGAGGCTCCAAGATCCTATATTTGATATAAAACCAACAGAAATACATGTATGTGCACAGTTGTTTTCTTCCTAGCCATGGCTGCTAGTATATATGGGGATAAAAGTTTTAAACAGTGCAATACGTTGGAATATTAATAACTCCAAAACTGCTTACATTTGATTTCCTCACTATGGCAGAGATAGGATGAGTCACTGAGGGTGGGGCTGAGAATTGAGCCACTGCTTTTGGGGCCTCTAAAAATAAATACAATGATACATTCTCTCTAGACTTGACATTCTGTTGCAGTTTTCTCTTTAAGAGTGAAAGCTCTCTGGAAATAAAATTTGTGTAAACAGGTATGCCTTTAATACAGGATCTAATACAAACACATACGGAACTTGGATTCAAAATAATGAAGGTTCTTTTACATGGGGACACATGATTTAGCCTTGAATGTTATTTATTAGCTGTAAATACCATATTTATGTGTTTAAAGATAGTTTGTATATATTGCTGAAGTTGCCCAGAGTCTTTACATTTATACAGTTGTGTGGTATTCATCCTGTATATAGCTTGCAGAAAGATTTTTATTAACAAACCATTTACACTGCATTATTTCTGGTGTGGTCAATAAGCTTTTAAAAAAAGAAAGCTCCTCAGTTTTGTACAAAACGGAGACCTGTGGTTTTAATAAAATTCTCAAACTGGTGCCAAACTCGCTAGTTTCATTTTGATGAAATAGTCTACTGTATGTCCATATGTGAAGTCCATAGCCTTTTACTTGGATTCTGAGATAAGAAGATGGGGATAATTGTTTTTTTAATACAAGTTCAGATCTTTTTTTTCTTTTTTCTTTTTTTTTTTTTTTTTTTTTTGCATTTTTATGCTCGCATTTCCCAAGAGGTAGCGTCACAAGTCAAGATACTGAAGAATCTCTGCATGCCTGTGGGTGTTGCTCACAAGTAAAGCAGTGAGGCAGCTGGAGTTTGAGGTTTCCGAGTTTCATGCCATTCTAAAACAGCCTTTACTTTAAAAAAATATGTATTATTTTTGTGTGGAAACAAATAGCTGAACTATGCTTCTGCACTTCCCTGTACCTGAATGGGAATGTGCTGTACTTTTCATGCTTCTGACCCTGTGTGTATAGGGATCAGCACTACATCCTGACGCCAACACTTTCCAAAGAGATTAACAGTGAAAAATCATTTTGACATGCACTCATGTGCCCAGCTAAGATCAGGACTGGTTGTGACCAGAGCAATTTTATTTGCGTGGGCTCCAGCAACCACAATTACCCTGTGATGCAAAGTGGGGTTGTAGCAAGGCTCTTTGAAGGGGAGCAGTAGAACTGGTGGGAGTGGGGGGAGAGGGTCATAGCAACCTGCATATTTGGGACATTATTAAGAGTAATTAGAGAGTCCCTAACTTGGTTTCAAACAGCTCTTCACCAGGACTAGAATTTGCTCCTACTTCAAGCAGAGGGTAAGTATGTCATGGAAAAGGGGTGGGAACAAAGACATAGGTTGAATGGGAAAAAGGAAGTGGGAATACAGAAATACCCTGGGAAAATGAATGAGAGAGGGAACAGAGGCAAGGGAGGAACCCAAATGCAGCAGGGGAATGAATGGGAGTGTTTTAAGGGCACTAGCTCCCATGTGTCAGATGTTGGTTAGGCGACTGAAAAGACTCCTTATAAGTCAGGCCTGTATATAATATCTACCTATCTATATATACACACATACTGCTTTATCTGCAGTAATAACATTATGGTAGTATTCTTTGAAAGCCCACAATAACAGCAATAAGCACATTAATAGGTAAAGCAGAAAATTTGTTTTCTGTGGAGGAAAAAAAGATACAGGAACCCCCTGGATGCTTGCAGCTGTACTTGGGAGTATAACTCTAGTATTCTGCTCTGAGATGCCCAGCTGCATCAGGGAAGGTGACGATCCCTGGGGTTACTGCTGTTCATGGCAGTGAGTACAGCTTTTGGAGGGAGTTATGCAGGACAGACGAGCACCATCTCTCTCACCAGTTAGTGCCATGAACAAGCAGAAAAAGCTGTACTAGCCTGGAAAGAAACTGTAATGAAAATTCCAGTTACCACATCTACAAGGCAAAGAGATCCTGAACAAAGCCTAGAATTTACTCCTACATACTTAATTTTGAGGAATTTTTGGAATCCAACAATGAAAGTGCTGTCTCTTGGTGTCTCCATGCTTAGTTAGCAGTGTGGCAGATAGTTGCTTTTTCTCCTGTGCCAGAGCACCACACTCTTCAGTGGTGTCTGAAATGTGTGCATGCTTTCATGTCAACGAGTATACAGTTTAAAAAGTAGATTGCAGGGTGTAAGGCCTCCTGAATTGCAGCTTACCATCTCAAGTCGTAGAATCACAACAGAATGGCTTGGATTGACTGGGCCCTTAAAAATTCTCCCAATCCTAATCCCCTTCTGTGGGCAGGGCTGCCCCTCACCAGCTGAGGCTGCCCAAGGACCCCAACCAACCTGGCCTTGAGCACTTCCAGGGATGGGGCACCACAGCTTCTCTGGGCAGCTATGCCAGGGTCTCACCACCCTCTGTGTAATGAATTTCCTAACATCCAACCTAAATCTCCACTCTTTTAGTTTCAAGCCATTCCTCTTTTGCTTTATCAGACTGCGTAAGAAGTTGGTCTCCCTCCTGCTTATATGCTCTGTTTCGGTACTGGAAGACTGTAGTGAGGTCTTCCTGAAGCTTTCTCTTTACCAGGCTGAACAAGTCCAGCTCCCTCAGCCTTTCTTCATAGGAGAGGTGCTCCAGCCTTCTAAGCATCTTCATGGCCTCCTCTGGACCCGCTCCAACTACTCCGATTCCTCCTTGTGCTGACGGTACAGATCTGAATGCAGCACTCCAGGCATGAGGAGCAGAGAGGGACAATCCCTTCCTTCTCCCTGCTTCTACCTCTCTGTTGACGCAGAGCATCAGGATGCTGTTGGCTTTTTGGGCTGCAAGCACACACCGCTGGCTCATGCACAGCTTTTCATGCACCACAACTCCTAAATCCAAGAAGAGTTCCTCTAAGAGTTCCTCTGGTTCCACTGTAGTGCTCTTGAGAGAACACTCAACTAATCCATCAGTGAGAAAACTACTCCTTTTCCACATTTATAAAATGCATGGTTGATCCTGGACTTCTGTGAGCTTTGACGTGGAGACATGCATAAATGATCAACACATTTTTTATCCATTACAAACTGTAATACAAGCCTCCGAATACACTTTTCTCCTTCCAGGCAGTTGTGTGGCTGCTTTTTTTTAATGTGTTGTGAATGAAACATCAGAAGCTTGCTGCTTTGGATGAGCAAAACATTGCAAATATGTTGTTTCTAGAGTTGAAGTAGAACTGAAATAGGCATTGAAATCAATTTTTCAATAAAAGACAAGAATTAAAGAAGCTGTATTGTTTTCCTTTTTGCTAGCAATAAGGCAGCTATTAGTACAGTGCTATCCATATTCTGAACACAGCAAAATCAAAATCTACATGTCCAAGGGGACCAATCGAACTGCCATCAAGTCATCATGCAGGAAGTCAATTATCAGTTTCTCTTGCTGTCCCTTTCCAGAAAAGTCTAATGGCCAGATGTCATTTATAGCAGGTCTGGAAAGTCACCAGTTTGTGCATAAACAAATAAAGGGATTAGCATTCTCTGGTAGGAAGGAGAACAAGGAAATGAGAAAAGGAAGGGAAGGGAACCATTTGGCAGAACATCCCATGTAGAGCTTGACTCAACAATGCCTCTACATCCGTATGTGGTGCTATCTCTGCTCAGCAATGCTCAGGGTGCTTTCCTAAATCGTTTCAAGCTAGCTCGGCCAGAACAATGCATCAACATAAGAAAAGCAGATGCTAAACAGGGCCCACTTTGGGTGTAGCAGGTGTTAGCATGTGGGTGCTGTTATGTCCAGTGACGTAATCTCCCAGCCATTCATGTCTGATAAACACAGTGTTCTTCACTGCAGGGCCTTCCCGTGGGAAGTAACCCGATATCGTTTGACCTGGTTCTTGCCAATGACTGTGGAGAGTTTCTGTTGTTGTTCATCACCCCACCGTGTCAAAGCACCTGGTGAACAGTGAGATAGGCTGGCTGGCCATGTGTCTGTCCTCAAAAGCGCCAGGAAGTCAGGACAAGTCTTCTGCTGCCCCACCTACCAGAGGCTTTTTTTAACTCACAATTAGGTTTAAACCTAGAATACTCCAAGTAATGAAACAAGGACACTCCCAAACAGAGAGTACTGCCAGTGTTAGCCTTGCTTCTTCGTATGTAGAAGCAGTTTGTGGAAATCGGGAGCAGCAGGAACAGATTCTGATGCAAGAACAGGTTGAAAGAAGGCTAAAAATGGCCACACTTTTTTTCAAAAGAAGTATTAGAAGAAAAAGAAAAGATTCGAAAGAAAGGTTTCCTTGTTGCTGCTGTCAGATACTTGGGCTTTGTTGAAGCCCTTGTTTCTGTTCCACAGCATAGCATGTTTTGGGGCTTCTTCCTGTGGCCTGAAGAGCTGCTGCCATACAAGGCTCCCTTAATCCTTGGGATTAAAAACCTCTTCCATGGTTGATGCTGGATCTGAGGAGAGGGCTACCAGCTCTGTGCTTCCCATGAAGATGCTGACTGCCCTTACAGTGTGAAGCCTGATCCAACTCCACAGTCTGAGAAAAGTCTTTTTTCTAACTACGAATCACACACAGAATCACAGAATGGTTTGGGTTGGGAGGGACCTCGAGGATCATGAACCTCCAACCTCCCTCTGTCACAGACAGGGCCACCAAGCTCCCCATTTAATACTAGACCAGTCTGCCCAAGGCCCCCATCCAATCTGGCCTCAAACACCTCCAGGGACGGGGCATCCACAGCCTCTCTGATAGCCTGTTCCAGTACCTCACCACTCTCATAGTAAAGAGCTTGACTTCATGGGCTCTTGAGTGCGTATCTAACACCTGGAGTGATACCTTAGTTTTAAAATGATATAGCAGCTCAAGTTTTCCTGCCTGTGGTCCTTTCAAGGTGGCTACCAAAATGAGTATACGTAATGTTTGGCCGTGCTCTGCTCCAGTGGTAGGTTAAATACTAGCTGTGGTTGACTTCCCACAGATTTTCTCAGTATCACTTGGTCTATACAGTGAAAATTAATGGGATACTTGAGCAAAACAGCATAATTGCAGTGCTGCAAGTAGCACTCAATTGAAAAATAAATAAATAAATAAATGAGAGAGAGAAAAAAAAACTGATGCTTAATACCCCACTTAACATCTAGGAGCTCTCGTAGAAGGGCATGAGAGACTTAAAAGATGCCAAGCAAGGACTACAATTTGCCTTGAACTCCTTGCTGGCAAGCCAGACATTCCCATAAGGAACAGAAGCCTTCTCAGGGATGCTGTCATTTCACTCCAGCTCTCTGCTCTGTGTTCCTAGGCATGATCACAGTGATTTTTGAACTCCTTACTGCTGTCAAGCTGCAGAATAAGATGTAGTATAGCTGGAGCATATGGTTTCCTGTTCTGAACCTGCCAGGTGACTTGTCTGAAGTCTAAATTTTGGAGCATTGTCTTACATGACGGTGCCCATTGTGAGAGTAATAACAGAAGAAAAAAGAAAAGGGGAAAAAAAAAAAAAAGCACAGAAAAAAGAAAGACAAAAAGTACCCAAGAAGGGACAAGAGGGAAGGAATCTTCAGTGTTGCAGCAGGCTGCACCGTACTGCACTGTGAAATCAGTGAAATCAGCCATGCTAAAACTAATACAGCAAAGCTGTTTAGCATAGATTTTAAATACACATTCTCCTGACATCAAGAAAATGGAAGCGTGCGCCTGAGGTTAAGTACACAATTAGGTGCTTTACTGCACTTTATTGTGTTATCTCTACTAAAAACATTTAGTCCATAAAAACAAATCCTAAAGAAGGGTAATAATGATATATCAAGACCCATAACAGAAAAATAACCAGATAATAGAACAAAGAGCAAGATATAAATAAAGGTTGAAAAGTAGAAGTACATATTCAGCTTGTTAGTTACTAAGGAAGAGGAATAAATTAAGAGGAAGAGTAAAAGTAAAGAAGAGTTCTGCCTTAGCAAATTATTCCACCCAGAACACCCACCCACATATTCTTGAATGTAATTGAGCTATTATTTATATATGACTAATTTTTTCCCCTTTTTAAAATGTATTTATAACCAGACACAAAATTAAGCCAAAATTTCTTGTTTATCTTGGCAAAATTTTGCCCTTTGCTTAGAAAGGTTTTCAGTACAAGAGTAAAAAGTAGATTTTAATCTCTCTGATTCTATTTCTGAGTCCTTAAACAGGAGACACAGAACAGACTTGCTGCAACAGAAACACTGCTTCAGTATCAGTCCTCTCTTCATTTGGGGATCACAGGACAATGACGGAGGAAGTAACTTCTAACCAAATACAAACACAATGGCTGATTCAAGACTTTCAAGTTACTTTCTGGTTTTTCACCCCCTTTTTCTTTACAGAGCTCTGTTTGTATGTCTTGCTGTAGTTCTTTGCTTTCCCTTTAATGTCAGTGAATTTAGAAACCCTGGGCAGAAATCAGAGAAATGCTGAGGAACATTCTTTGGACAGTAACTTCAATCACTCACTCAGTGCATGTTGATTTAAATCTAGAGTGAAAAAACAATGGTATTTTTCTAGCTGGATGTTTTTAAATTGAAATTTAGGCATCTAATTGCACTTAAAGTTGTGTCATTTCTCTCCTTCTGCATTTGGAAGCATCATTTTGAGTATGCATGGGGAAGCATAAAAAGAGAGTAAGTCCTTCCTGCATATGACTTGTTTGGAGCACCTTTTCCAGTGTTCCTTCATAAGCAGCCCTCACTGAGGCATTTACATTACTTGTCTGCAGGATTTGCCATGTTTTTTTTTGTTGTTTTTAGCCGTTCTCTGACAGAATTCCCATGATGACATCTTGTTAGCTGGTAATACAATAGGACAATTGTGTTTAAGACTTTTTCTTGGGCATCTTAAGGATGGAAATAACTGCAGTTATGTTTTCTTCCAGACAAAGTACAGCCAAGTTGCCAAAGAGTTCTGGAAAGCAACAATGACTAAGTCTCTCTGACCTTCTCCCTAAACTTGCAGTAGGTAGATGCTGAATCTTGCTCTTCATTTCTCCTTTCATTTCTCTTTTGACCAAGTTTGCTGAATTCAGCATCCTGCCTTGATACCAGCACCTTTGTTCTCCTTGGATTGACCTCTTAGGAGCCCAGTGAATTGTCTGTTATTCTCTGTGAGACTACCTACCTCCAGACAGCTGGGAGATAAGCCTACATCAGCTAATTCTATAACAAGGTCTCTGCAACACTCTTTTGCCTTTACCTCCTTATCTACCTTGCTTACATGTCTTTTACCTCCAGCTTCTGGCTTAAGCTAACACAGATAGGCAGAGGAAAACAGCGTACTGAGATAATAAGATAGGTGTTTCCAAGTTCTCTGTGAGTTGGCTAC
The DNA here is from genome assembly GCF_019232065.1 of Centrocercus urophasianus. Classification (NCBI taxonomy): domain Eukaryota; kingdom Metazoa; phylum Chordata; class Aves; order Galliformes; family Phasianidae; genus Centrocercus; species Centrocercus urophasianus. Next base: position 9,247,819 of record NW_024884767.1, on the reverse strand, counting down.
CTGACATAACAGAATAGAAGTACCAATCTGTGAAACCGTCTCTGTCAACTGCACTGTAAGCTCATTTAAATAAGTAGCAGTAGTCTCTTATTTGGACTTCGTGAATTTTGAGGACTATGGACTCTAAATCACATACAGGATATCCTCTCTACTCCATGTCTTGTTTCTAAAGCACTAATTGTTGATGTACATGCAATGTCCTTAAGAAAGAATGCATTTATTTCTATGTGGTGTTTTATATATGTTGTGAGGGGGATTAACTCTTACATGCTTGGCTAGATAGGTGAAAGTCCCAGCACATACATACTTTACTTGAGTTTGAGTACTGTGTTAAATATTTCTAGAAATAGAATAACAAAAGATATTACATCCAGAGAAGAGGATTAACAGCCTGCTCCTTACAGACCAAACTTGGTCTACGGTGCATGTGGTCCTAACAAAACTTCAGTGAATATATCAAGGCAATGAAGGACCATCACACCAAAGCAGGAAAGAGCCCTAATTCTCATTGTTTTTTCTCATCTGTTTGACCTGTGGGTTACCTGTATTACTGTTACTGGCACACAAGATGTTGCAACTTCAGAAGAGGCGATACATTGCTCTCTGCCTTAAGGAAAGTCATCTGTGATGACAGTAGCTAAGCCAGAAAGGTGACAGTGGAAGTGAAACATGGAGAACAGGAACAGTCCAATAGGATCCAGGACCAAGAGTAAAATAGATCTTTTGTTTAAGGATTGTTACAGAAGATCACATCACATAGCACTTTCTATCAGAAAATATTTCTGTTGTCTTTATGAAAGTATTTTGGTACAGCTGTCATGTGGAAAATATGTAGTAAGAGGAAAAAGTGAGCATTTGGGAGAAACTCTGAGAATAACTTTTCCCAAAGGACAGAAAGGTCCAGTGTAGCACCCCAAATAGCTGAAATCAGCAGAGCCTGATGCAAAGGAGAAGAGACTGGTCAGTGTTCAGGCCTCTGCCATTGCTGTGAAGGACAGAGTAATGTAAGAATGATCCAAGGATCCTTACCATACAATACTGAGACAAATAATTTCACAAATGGGAAGCGTGAGTGAGTAAACACTGTATCACTCACTTGCAGTATTTATCAGCACCTTTCACATTTGTTAAAAACCAGTGAGGGAGAGAGAGAGGAGAAAAAGAAGCTTTCCTAGTAACTCGATACTTTGAAGACTGAGTGCTGAAGATAAGCTAGGCACATCCACGCAGTACGAGGATACCAGCTGTGCTCAACCTCCCACCCTGTGAGACTGCGGAGGTTAGCTGGCTTGGTCCTTCTTGCTCAGCACATCTTGGTCTGATACCCTCAATTTCCCGTGGTATCCTTTACCAGACACATTGTCATGGATTGTCAGTGGCCACACTTTTCTCTCTCTGAGAGGCATGAATGCAACCCTTTCTCCTTGATGGTGTGGTTGATACAACAGTAAGCTCAGGAATCTCATCCTTCCCTCTTTTTTTTGCAGTGCTTATAGGCTCAGATGTTTTTCAGCTCTGACTGAAAAATGCCTGAAAATAAAGATGGAGGTGAGAATGACCTTTTACAACACTATCAAGAATGTTCTGAGGGATGTGTGCTTGAGGGCTCCCTTGCAGGTGGGGCAGCTGTCTGGCCTCGTACTCTCACCATGGATATTTGAGTTCTGCTGATAGGAGTATTGATTGCAAGAGTCCTTTTCTAGACTCGTCTATTATTTTTATGATCAATGTGCTAAAAAATGTTTACAGAGCACACACACACATTTTCTAACTTTCTGCCAACTCTGGCTGAAGAAAACTTTCAGCAGCAGTGTGTGAGCTCTTCATGTTGTGTATGGAACAGCAAATGGATTGGCTTGCATGCCCTGTTGTACTCTCCTGGTACAAGGCTGAGTCAGAAGGAGATGCTTAGGAACCTCTGCATGTTCTGGAGAAACATATCCTTGAGTGCTCACTGAAAATCAGGTCCTGCTTACATGTTTCATAAAGAAAACTGGGCCGAGTCTGGGATATTCTCACGGAGCTGTGAGTAGGCTTTGTGTGTCCCTCTTGCTGCACACTGAAAATGGCTCTTACACATTATCGGTCCCTGCGATACTTGTTTGCCTCCTTCAGAGGCCCCTTAGTAGGGAGATAAGTCAGCAAGAGGAACAGAAGGCTCAGTTAGAAGCAAGGGAATCTTGACTGAAGGACGGGGAGATGTCAGAGAGCGGTAGGCAAAGCTAATGAGCCATTTTCTCTCTTCAACAGGGGTCGTTATGAGCTGTACCCCAACACATTCTAGGAAAGCCGCAATCTCAGTGGACTTCCTCTTCTGGCATGGGTGGGCATGGAGCAGGTTACACCAGCAGATAAAGAAGAGAACTGGTTGCTGTAAAAGAGGAAACAGTATGAAAGCAGTAGGAAGACTAGGAAGAAGTGGCACGCAAATGGCATGAGTGGGCAGCAAGAAGTTACTCACAGCATCCTTGTCACGTTACTCGCCTTCTTCCAAATATAATTTGTCCCCTGCCCCCAGCCTCCAGATTAATGTTCAAGGGCACAGATCTTTCTAGAACTTTTCCTGACCTTTCTCTCTCTTGTGTGGCTCATGGGTCACAGTGTGACTCCTTGCATCTTCAGGCTGTTCAGTTTCTGCAGAAGCCTTCTCAGAATGAAATGCATGGGAGAAATCAGAGAGGAGAAAAGAATATGTAAAAATATATGACAGATTTCTACTCTGGGTAGTACCACCATAGAAATTAAGCTTTCTCCTGCCTCTAGAGGAAAGCAAAGCTTGAACTCTCTGAGATCATCAGCCTCCAGCACCACTCTTCTCTAAAATCTCAACATATACCTAAATATGTATAGATTTATACATAATTATATATTTATTTGCAAACTGACTCCTCCGGGCTCCCTTTCCTTCTTCACTTTTCACTTGCTGCTGCCTGACAGCCACAGTGAAACAGCCCATCAGGAGACTAACATGAGAAGGGAATTAAACAATACCACTGCTTTGAGGGGGGAGAAAGGTTACTTTTGGGCAAATTCCTGCCAAAGTGGGGAGATGACTATTTGCATGTGACTGCTGCTTGTGCAGGGTTGTACAACAGGTTTGATGCTGAGGGAAGACACAGAGCCATTTGGGGCGTTTGGCTTTGGGAATAACTTGACCATGATGATTGCTTTCACTACGAACACGTAGTGCAGGCACTCTGGAGAACAACCTTAGAGCTTCAGGACTGTTTTTTTCTTTTTTTCCCCCTCCCCAACCCTCCTCCCCCTGAAGGCACTGCTGGGGAGCATGGATTTGAACCAGCATGTTATTTCCTTTTTTTTTTCTCTACACTGTTATCTATGCTTTTGTGGGCCCACACCTTCCTGCTGCCTCCCTGTCCAACAATCATTAATGAGTTCTATTCTCATTAAAGGCTATTAAAAATATGCAGAACAGAGATAGTGCAATAGATTAAGTGAATCACCTACAGAGACTATGGATGGCTCAGCAGTTGAAAGCAAGTCTCCCAGTGCTCATAAAATTTTTTCATCAGTCTCTTTCCTGCCAGGCACTTTGAACCTAATTAAGAGTAGAAAAGATTTTTTCGGACTCCTTAGATTGAAGCATGTTTTAAATCAGGAAATACGAGAACTATAGGAAAAAAAAAACGCAAAACAAAATACCAGAAAAGCATTTAAAATCAGTTTTATGAGCAAGTTGAGTTCTAGGAAAGAAGAGGAAACAAAGCAACATCCTGGTTCAGCCAGCCATTTTTACTACTTCTGATCCCATGCTACTCCATCACTGCAAAGGGGCATCAGTGTGGTTCCCTTAGGTCTGAAATGCCAAACTCTACTGATAATGCAGCAGTAGTCTTGCCTTAAGACCTAGTCTGTCTCACAGTATAGACACTGATGAGTGTCTCACTGGGTAAATAAACATTAAAAGGATCCCAGATCTTGGGACATTATGGTAACAGAGACTAATTTACAATTTAGGAATGTCTTCACAGTTGGTGAATTTTGGCTTGATGATTTTTCAGCTCATGAGAAGGCATATCTCATGTATTCCATGCTGAGAGAAGATCACTTCTTGGGCAAATACAAGTTATTTGAGGGAGTCTGGAATAATCAAGCTCCAAAAGCCGTACATCTAGATTCTTCTCAGTGCCAAGAAACAGCCACTGACAAGGAGAAGACTCCTTCATCTCCTCTAGCACCAGCAGGCAGAGTTACCGGGCACTGTGAAAGTGTGGAAAAAATAAGAAAAGTATGGAACTACTGAAAACAAGTAGTAGGTTGTACGATAACTTTAGATTCAGAAGTCTATGTTTGCCTACTTTCCTTTGCTTCCACAGATTATTCTGTGTTTTACTAGTTTCATGCTACTTCATTCCATGTGCTACAAGAAGGAGGATCTATCATGATAGATGTGATGTGGCACCTGGGGAAAAGATCTAAGATCATGAATTCCCCTCATGCTGTGAGTTATGTGAGGGGATTGCCTACACTGCAGAGTGCTTGGACTTTCCACCCTCTGCAAGGAGCACAACCACCCATGGTTAGCAGCCCTCGATGAAAGGCTGTGAACAGAGGTGGACTGTGAGCTTGAAGAGAGCACATCAGTTCAAGCATGTGTAGAACTGAAAAGATTGCACCAAACCAGAAGTGGTCTGTTTGACTGCTGAGTGCACTGCTGCAAAACATACCTTAAAGTACTATCAGCTTCGGCAAGACTTTCCAGAGAAATTGCAGTTGCAATTGAAAAAAGTATACTCAAATATACTTTTCCCTCTGACATACCAAAGCAAATGCATGCTACAATGCACTTATATCTGCCCAGATGGTTTGTTTCACATTTTACTTCTAGGTTTGAGCCCTTCGGTTGTCTTGTCTAGGTTGCTCAAGCTATGTGTCACTCAGGCTATCTGGAAAGATAGCTGTGAGCAAACTTATCTCCAGGCTGGCCAACTATCTGGACTTCTGCTGTATTGCGGTGCACATATACAGAGTCCCTCAGCTTTGTCTCAGCAGCACTTGCATGCTCCAATCCCTTCTGGTGCCCTCAACACACATCATTCAGTGCACATACCTAGCTGATAATCTACAAAAGTAACATTCTTCACAAAGAAGGAGTGCCTCCCTCAAAACAGATAAAAATAAAAATCGTTTGTTATGCCTGGGTCACAAAGTATGGATGAAAAAATGCCACATGAAAATCAATCCAGATAGCAACATTCAGGAAGGAGTTCTGTGTCCATGCACTACCCTCATTTGCAAGGCAGTCTGAGCAGACCCAGTTTAAGGCAGAAAAACAAATGAGGCAGCCAAAGCAGCTTCTCCCCTGGACAAGAGATTTTCTTTCTCCTTGAGACGAGTGTTCTCTTTCAGCACATACCTGCGCAGAAGAGAGCAGAGAACTGTCGGGTTAAGTAAAAAACAAAATTAAGTATTCTGTACCACATGTACAGGTTCTTCAGTGATACCATATGGTAGAAACAGAAGACAGAAGCTGGGAATCAGGAGGGGAAAGATTTGGGTTTGTAGATGTTGGGCAAATAATAGCCTGTACCTGCTGCTTGATGACTTCAGTTACCCTGTATAAGGTTTGTGGAGTCAGACTAGTTTCTGTGATCACTTTTGATCAGTTCAATCTGTGACAAACTCAGGCTTCCTGGCAACATGCAAATAAGGCAATCCTCCTATATGGCAGCCTACAAACAAAGAATACATGTAATAACTCTTTGATAAGCCATATTTGTCTTGTCTAATGATTGGTTTTAATGCCTTTCACTCATGGGGGATAACTGGTAATTCCTGCATATAGCATATCTGTGATCAGGTTCAAAAACTTTTGGAAGAAAAAAAACAGTGGCTTTGTTATTGCTTGTGTTTCTGATTCTTGCACACACACAGAACTTCTGTGCCACCCGACCTGTCCAGCTGGGTGGGATGGCCTCAGACTGCTCCTATAGGCAGGAATGCACATTGTTTCATGGAATATTTTTGGAAGCAGTTCACTCCAATGGCCAAGCTGATGGACTGAAGATTTCTGTGAAATACAGACAAGGGTTGCAATATCAGCAAGCTTAGCTATTCACTATTTCTCTGTTTTTATTATCATTTCTGGCCTGCTCCTAGTTAGGATGCTGACTCAGATCAGGGTTCTCTATTAATGGCTGTCCCTTTGCCCAGCAGTAAGTTAGTCAAAGGTTGCACCAGTGGTTTTGCATCTGCACCTTGTCATGGCTTGTTCCCTATAAAGACTTCTGTAGAGTGTAGGAAGGTTGGCACTGAACCAAAGCAGAATGAACAGAAGTGGTAATTTATTGCTTTTCCATATAAGGGCAATCAGAGGAGCTGGCGGATTGGTATTGCTCTTTGGAACAGAACTGGAGATGGGGGTGGGAAGGAGTTTGCCCTGTCCCCCATTCAAATTCCCTGAGGCCCTGTGACAGAGCTACAGCTACCCCTGTGATCAGCACGGCTTGGAACACATATCTCGTGATAACCACAGAGGATATCCACATTCCTCTGAATGCAGAAGTTGCCCCTCCAGCAGTGAAGTCTGCTCCTCTCTACTTGGCACCCACAGACCTTGAAACCTACTCAGGACTGACTGCGACCCTTTTGTATTAACGCTTCCCATCACCCATAGGCCTGTGGGAACTGGTGGAAGACCTGCAGGGAAAAGGGCTCCTGCTATTGCGGCTAGCAAGTTAGCTCAGTGGATGGACAGTGCAGGTTAGAAGTGCTGCAGCGCAGTTGCCCTTCTCCACACTTCTCTCAGCCCAAACCTCCTGCTCTGCAGGATTAAACCCTCAGGACAAAGTTGTCCGTTGCTCTTTGCCAAAATACAAGGGAAGAATTCAAGTTTCACTGGAGCTTTAACGTAGCACAGACAGCAGCAGTACTGATGAAGGTCTAAATCCAGGCCTCTGTGGGCTACTTAGGACAGTGATCTGCACATTTCTTAGAGGTGGAAATGCCAGGCCGGGCTAAGAGAGGAGATCTGGCAGAGCTGGAGGTCACTGCTACCTGAAGACAACTGCTACAAGTGGAATTCTCCAAGGTTTCATTCTGAGAAAATAGATTGTAGCTCTTTTCTCATCTCAGCTACCCTGTGGCACTTAGAGAGAAATACGTGGAGAAATTTAAAACACAGTAAGAGTTCCCTCTAGAGGAATAAAGCAATAATCTACACATCTCCATATTACGCTGGATCGAGGGCTCTGTTTTCTTTGCAGGTGTAGATTGACAGCGGGATATATCTGCAAATGAAACCCACCACAAACATACAAACAAGAGAAATAGATTCAGTAACAATGAATAAACATCAGGACTTTCCAAAAAACGCCAATGGCAAAAGAAATAAAACCAGAGTTTGCAGCTTAATCCAAACACAATCCATCCTCTAGAAAGGAAGAAGCAAGTGTTACTGCGGCAACTCAGGATCTCTCACAGAGTTCATGATGACCTCTACAAAGGAAAGAAAAAAAAGAAAGTCAAGGCACAGCAGTTGGATTGAGATACTGTCAAGGTCACAGGGATCTCTAGTGTTAACAGAATTCATTCACATTTTGTTTCCACGTTTTGTTAGTCACTGTTTTTATTGATATTTTGCTAGAACTCAGTTTTAGAAGTTTTTTTTTTGTTCCATTTTCTCTGCTTATTGTGCTGTCTTTTCTTTTTAAAGAGGTATGCATAATTATGGAAGGACTGCAAGAAAGTAAATGGGTAGGTCACTCCAAAAGTTGTGCCTCCTATTTATTTCCATGGAAACAATAACAGATGCAAAGAGTGCAGTAACGCTATTTGATACAGCAAATTTTCTGTTTCAAAAGACTGTATAATAACTTGTCCACTACCACCAGCGATGTATTTTTATCAGAGATGAACCTGCATACTATGCTCATAATAATCTTCACCAGCGGAGGTGACCCATTGTCACTGTTACCACTGCTGAAACGCACACCCAGCACCTCACTGTGGTCACATACACCATTTGGTCAATTCCACACCTATGCTCCATCCGCAATTCTGTGTCAGATGCCGTTCTGTCAGACTGCCCCACTGTTGTCATCAGTCTCATGGCAACAAAACATAATGGGATATCGGTGGGAAGAGCTGGGACTGTACAGCCTGGAGAAGAGGAGGCTCCAAGGTGACCTGATATCCAAACGTGTCCTTTTGTAATTAAAGGGGAGCCACAGGAAAGAAGGGGACAGATTCTGAAGGAAGGTCTGTGGTGATCGAACAAGGGGAAACAGCTTCAAGCTTAAAGAAGGGAGATTTAGGTTGGATATAAGGAAAAAGTCTTTCACAGTGAGGGCGGTGAGGCATTGGAATGGGTTGCCCAGAGAGGTGGTGGATAACCCCTTCCCCGAGACCTCCAAGGTGAGGCTGGATCAGGCCCTGGGCAACTTGATCTTGCTGTGCGTGTTTCTCTTCACTGCAGAGGAGTTGGACTACATAACCTTTAAATGTCCCTTCCAACTGTAAGGATTATATGATTCTATGACTCTGTGATTCTGTGAAGTCTAACCTCTATTGTCATACCACCATCATCTACCTCTGATGCTGTGGGTCAACATAATAAAAAAGAAGGGATTACTTTTGAAGCATCTCTGCTATTGGAGTCAGCTTTATTTGCTCCTTTTACTCGGAACTCTGTGCACAACAGAAATACCGTGAAAGCGCATAGCCTGATGCACAAGCTGTAGAGAATTAACATTTCTTGTTTTAGCAGTAACTGTTCAGAAATCTCAGTGGTAAAAGCGTGGGAAAAGCTATGGTGTTAAGCTGTCTCACATCCATACTAAACATGTATGGAGGCAGAAAGCACCAGCTCACTTGCATTAGGAAAGGGGACAGTAAAGGCTTAACTGGGGAGAGAAGAGAGATTCTCAGAAGGATTTTGTGTTGTGTAAGAAACTGATTTACACATAGCTCTATAGCCTGGGCCCACCAAAAGCTTCCAGAGGGGAAAGGTATACACAGCTTCTGCATAATTGTCATGTGAAGCTTCCAGCTGCATAAAAGCCTGTCATGCTTTGGCCTTCTCCAGAGCTGGATTCAAGCGTAATATCCCCTTGCATTCATGTGGTGGTTTTCATCCCATGAGAATGAGAATCTTTCAAAAAATAGGAGTGAGAAATTGCTGCTGTCATTTACACAGAAAGAGAGAGCACAAAAAGCAAATGCCTATGCTCATAAGGCAAACAGCTCTCTGTATCCAGGCAAAACCCCCATGGAAGAACAACACAGAGGTTGTGGGCAAATTGACTCAGATGTGACCTGAGCACATGAACCTATTCAGGGTAAAGGTCCAAAGTCAAAGAATTTAACTGCAGCAGGATGCAGATCACATTCTTCTTATTTTCAATGCCTGCTTGGAAAGTGGTGAAAAAGTGAAAAATGTAAGCCATTACAAGAAATGTAATGAAAATTTTCAGGGGTATCTTATGTATCATAAGATACATGTGTTGTATATCAGATATTCATACACATGTATGCATATATGTGTTATGCATATACTATCTTCCTCCTATATTTTTTATGTATGCAACGATTCATAGAGAAAAATGGCTTGAAGAGGTTAAGATAGTCAGTAAACAAAAGATGCAGACATCAGCGTGATCCAAATGACCTTTCATAGTGTTTGTGAAAGAACATTTAGATACTGCTTTAAGGCAAGTAAAACAGTAATCAGTATGAAAGCCACAACAGTCTGCATGCTAGCTGCTTTGTTAAACACAGTGCAGACCTGATGTCTCTTGTGTATTGTGGCTTAGAGAGTTGTGATAAGTAATCTGTGTGTTCAGACAAGATGAGAGAGTGCTGCTGGTTTCTACTCCATCTAGTCTGGTTTTGAGATACAAATTCAAGAAACAGTGCATCTCAGAAAAGTGAAGCACAAGGTGAATACTGAAAAGAAAGTTCAGAAATCTAACTAGGGACCAGCTCAGTGTTTCACGAGACTTGGTTTCAATTTCCTTGATTGTCCTGCTGACCCTGAGCAAATCATTCACATGGGCTGTGCCCTCACATTTTCAGCTGTGAGATAAGATTTTTAGTATTCATTTCATTACACTGTTTTGTGGAGAGAGGCTTTCCAATGTGTCCCTCGGAAAAAAAAAATAAATTGATGCTATGAATATCAAAACAGAAAGGAAAACCCTTAGAAATTGCAAATTTTTTTTAAAAGTCCATTCTAAATGATAACTTTGAGCAGGCTCCTACAGTTGTTGTGGCTCTGTGTAGTGGAAAATTTTGTTGAAATCACCCAAGAAACAGGATTGTTGTGATTTTTGTCTCCTGAGGACAGACATTTTTGAATGAGAGAAACAAGTGCCTAGGGTTACAGAGAGAACCCCCTGATGCTGAGCTGGAGCAATACATCCATGGCTATGTTTAACTCATGGAGTGGGCGTAAGGTCCTCACAAACAATTTGTCTCCAGGTTGATTGCATTATCAGGATGCTGAGAAAGGTTTGTATAAGTGTTTTCCTTAGTTCTTTATTTTATGGACTGTATTTTCAAGGACTGGACCTCCTAGTTCTGTTTTCTTCTCTGATTCACATCGCCTTTGTACTTTGGCTGCAGGAAGATATTTGCTTCCAGGAAGATATTTGAGAATGCCTTTCATGTGAGAAGTGAATTTATTTGCCAGTTCACATCAATGCAGTGTTCACTTCTAAGACACTCAGAAATAGTAAAGTGGATTCTTCTTTCAATTAGGCAGATAGCAAGGAGTTTCTTCAGTGATCATGTGCAACAATCCTGGTTTCCAAAGGACAGTAAGGGAGTTGGGTGCTCCGTCTGTCCCCTTTGAACCATACCAGAAATTGTCCCAGAGTGAAAGAAATACTGTGTTAATAAGTTGCAGATCTAATTTAGATAGTATGTGATGTGCAGCAGTGACTGTTCAGATATGAATGAACATAATCAAAACTTTATTTTCTTAATTTTTTTTTTTTTTTTTTTTTTTGTGTGTGTGTGTGTGTTTTCTGGGATTACACACCAGATATATTTGTTGGTTAATGAGAGGAATTATTCCTGTTCTTAGATCCAATATTTTTCCTCAGCCCTAAATTACGAGTGTCGCTCATCTCTCGGTGTACCTTACGTCAAAGCCAAATGAACAAATTATTGTAGTCTCAACCATGTCTTCTCCAGGTATCAGAGTACAAGATGTAACTCTGAATTTAAGCCTCTCATTTGCAAGATGTCTGAGACAAGTCCTGATTTAGAGCAAACAGAAATACTGTGATGCTTCCTTTCCTCCCACTGTCCTGTTACTGTGCTTTGGCTATCCTTTTGGTCAATGGCATTTTCTCTTTCTTCCTACAGAGACCTGTTAACTGTATTGGCTGCTGACTAGCACACAGTTATGCTTGCAAATTATGTCTCTTGCACAGTAAAAACCAACTACCTCTTTGATTTTAATGAAATTCTCTTCAATGCTAATTGGAATTATTTGCTTTTCTGTGGTACTTCATACTGAAGTGATAACTGAAGCTGAACTGTGAATTGATGCTTGTTACTTGTGTAATTAATTACATTTCATCACTTCAGTCTCTCCTTTCTCTCTCTCTCTCTCTCTCTTTTTCTGTGAGGAAAAGCACTAGAATAAAAAGTTAAGGAGTTTTAACAAATGCCGTTTTGGTTGTCCATCTTTCATGCAGTACACCTGATGTTAAAGGAAGTCATTCATTTGCAGCTGTGATACTGACTGCTTTTAAATCCTCTCACCTACTTTAATAATATACTGATAGTTCCTTAGGCATATAACTGCCTGGATTTTGTCTGTTCAAAAAGGCAATGCTCAGTTTACAGACACGTCCTAGGCCCCCATAGGGCCTAGTTCAGGAGGCAGGAAAATCTCAGCTGTTCTTATGAGCGTAGGTTGTCAAGAAATAGATCAGTTGATGAAAATGGGCATGATTGCTTGGCAGGAAAGAGAAGTTACACTATCAAGTGAGTATGGAAGACATTATTGTGTTAATTTATATTTTTGGTATGATAGCAATACAGAATGTAGAAATGTTCTCCATCATGATAGAAAGAAAATTTGTTGTGAATTCCCTGCAGACTGTTCAAGGGAAAAAGTTTGGTGGACACCATCTCCTCTGCAGCTGGCAGTCCCATGAAAGCATTGTGGTTCAGATTGCTGACATTAGATGCCTAAGGCAGATGATAACTATATCCAGCTTGGTCACAGATTATGTCTACTTCCAAAGGCCTCCAGCATCTTCAGGTCAGGAAATGGTTTAGAAAATAAATCAATAAATCAAATCAATAAATCAATAAATAATAAAAATACGAATTCAAGCCATTTGGGCAAGGCCAAACAAGAGGTGACGTGAGGGGCAGGGATACAGTATTGGTAACCAGTGGACAGCTAAGGGTTTTATTAAAGCATTCCGACAACCATTTGCTAGTAGACATTGTTAGGACCACATGCAGTGCATGCAGTGCCTGCCATATATTACCTCTCAGTCCTTGTTAGATTACACTATGAACTCATATTTTGACTTTTTTTTTTTTTTCAGACAAATCCAGATGTATCCTGTGACCATCTGTGCTTGTTGACTCTTCTCAAGAACAACAGTTGTATTTGAATAGGTTGTCCAGATTCAGTTTAAGGAGAGGCTCCACCAAAGAAAAATTTACACTATTTTGAGGTGCACACACGTGACAGTTTAGAAATGTTTGTTTCAAAGCAGGGATTGTATCAGCTCCAAGTCCAGTGCTGTGTTGTGAGCCAACATCTGTGTGGCTTCAGGAGCTTATTATCAGGAGCTCATAGCATTTTTTGATGAAGCAAATAATGCTGATCCTGGAGTTCTTGCCATTTGCCCTGTGCATGTGCACATGTAGACATTTTCTGGTGCTTCGCACCTATTCTGAAGATTTTGCTGCACCAAATCAAAGCATACAGTGCTAGGGAAGAGGATATATATGATCACATTTTATGAATGCTAGTCCAAACAGACTTTGTGAGTTCATTCAGTGGTTCTTATATTACATCTGCACCTTCTAAAGAAATGAGAAAATCAGTTAGAAACACAACTTGCTTTCACACTGCAGCATGAACTGTATTCTGTATCTTTCCTGTTACAGTGGCTAATTTCTTCCCTTTAAGAAACTGGAATTTATATCTAATGTGATACATTTTCAGTGTCCAGGGACAGGAACAGGTCAGATGCAACAGGCTGGGGAGCTGGTCAGAAATCCTGGAGGTGTTAACACACACTTTGACTGAAACATTTCTTCACTTTTCCTTTCGCTTATTTAAATGGAGAAATCTAACAAATTTCCAGTGCTGCTTGTGTATAAAGAAAATTGGTATAAGTGGGTAGCAGATTTTCTTCTCTTCCACTCAGTAGGGCCCATTTTCAGTACATAAAAATCTAACTGGAAAATGAAGGTCATAATCATTTATAGCTCAAAACTCACAAGGCACAGAAATCCTTGTTGCCTTCAGAGTAAGCATAGCCCAATTCAAAGCAAGTCAATATCCTGAACTGAAGGTGCACTACACATATTTGTCAACAGAGGCAGTGTTTGCAGCCTCTGCTTCAAACAGAGGGGGACTAGTGTCTTCACATGGACAGAAGCCAGATCTGTCCATTATCAGTGAACACCTCAGAGTCATCATCTAATACTATGATTTAAGGTGACAACTAGCAAGAATAATGATGACATTATTTTCAGCTTGTAGGGCCAATTATTGCCTCTAATTCATGGTTTGCTAGTTACAGGTGAGGCAGTTTTTCCATTACAAGTTTCTTCTATGTGTCTGTATCAATCAGAGCAGATATTTATCACAGTAGCTATCAAACCAGTTATGTGAGGATTTTATGATTAATGAAATTAACTTTATTGCTGTGTCTGAGGCATTTCAGGTGTCACAGCCACTGTTTTCTGGAAGGAAGAGTGGGATAGTTAAGGCTTTGGATAGAAAATTGTTCTGATGCTCAGCTACACACAGGTGGTTTCTTGCCACATGACCAGAATTTTTGATAAAGCAGCAAAATGCAGTGTCTTCTTTGATTTGCACCCCTGCCCACACACCTCTATATGAACAAGACTGACTGAAATGCATAAGGAAACTGCTGCAATTTTTGCGTTACACTGAAAGGAAGGCTATAGAATTGGAGAGTCTGCTAGCTTTTGTTGTCTCCAACTATTTTCTAATTGTTTTTGAACAATGTCATTTTTGCACTTTTCCTACTTGTTTGCACCACTTTCTTTCTTTCTTCTTCTTCTTTTTTTTTTTTTTTTTTAACTGTTTGAATGAATCTATTTCTTTGTATCTACACACTGCAGGTAATGGAGTAAAGCAGGAATTCCTAGAGCAGATGAAGATGCTGTAGGCTGGAAAAGAGCTGACTGGTAGAGGAATGTGGAGGAAATAGGGAAGACATTTCTCATAGCAAAATAAATAAGGTACTCAAAATGGCACATAAGGTAGTGTGCTCAAAACAAGGGAAAAGACAGGGCTGTTAACATAATACACAGAAAAAATGAACTATAGATCCCTAGCTCCAAAGTGCTGAGGGGCTGACTTTGCATGGATTAAAAAAGAGACAGGACAAATTCAAGGAAGAAAATTAGTTGGAAGTTCATCAGTATGGATAAAGTTGCATGTGCTTTTGCCTTTTGAAGTTTCCAGCCACAAAAGTTAGTGTCTGTGACAGAATCCTTCGGTAGTATCATTGCAGGACTGTTCTGACCTTAAATGCATTCTTATCTATGTGGTTTTGGTGTTGCTGAGATATGAGACTAAATAGGCCTTTGGTCTTATCCAGTATGACTATTATTTTGTTCTTTATACGACAGTCTCTGAATTGTTTTCTTCAAGAAAGGGATATGATCACAGGGGAGGAAAACTATATTTCCTTTAACCGTATGGAAACTGTTGCTTTCATTATCAGTCTGTCAGCATTCAGGGCATGTCTGAATATCTTCTGATATCAAAATTACAGAGTACCTAAATGAAAATCTGACAATCAAAACTGCTGGAAAACTTGTCATTTCTGCCTATCTGTATACAAGTGCAAGAGCAGGAGAACTCAATTGCGTGGATCCAGAACCGTCTTGAATAGAAGTGCAATTTTTGGACAAGTATGTTCTTTTTTCCATTTCATAGTGGAGAGAAATCACTAAATCTGTTGGTGAATCTCAGCTTCTCCTGCACTGCTGAGCTTCTCTAAAGGCTGGCTAAGGAAAGCCCTATTGACAATGTAAGTTGCCAGTACCTATATATGACTGTTTACATTGGTGAACAGTGACAGGACAAGGGGGAATGGTCTTAAACTGAGATAGGGGAGATTTAGGTTAGATATTAGGAGGAAGTTTTTCTCATGGAGGATGGTGACACACTGGAACAGGTTGCCCAAGGAGGTTGTGGATGCTCCATCCCTGAGGCATTTAAGGCCAGGCTGGATGTGGCTCTGGGCAGCCTGGTCTGGTGGTTGGCGACACCGCACATAGCAGGGGGGTTGAAACTAGATGAGCATTGTGGTCCTTTTCAACCCAGGCCATTCTGTGATTCTTTATATAGAATCATATTGTTCTGGCAGAAGCTTCTATTGAGCTAGAGATTTTTGTGTCAGCAGAAATTTCAGTTAGTCAAGTATTACACCAGTGATGTGACTGAAGGTGGTGACCCCAAGGTGTCTGCTGGTAGGGTTTGGTGCATGAAAGGTTGTTACTCTTCACTGAAGAGTCTAGATCACGTGCATTAGATAAATTAGATAAAATGCCATTAGATAAAATGGCTACATAGTGAGGCCTGGGAAATAATCATCTCCCCAGAAACTGCAGAGCCCGGGAGGCTTACACTCTTGTGATAAAACATAATGCTATAGGCCTTATAAAGAACCAGCAAGGAAAAGTGAAGGAAAATCTGCAAATGCATTAAGCATTCTCTACATCATTCGAGAAATGAGTGCTTTTTGCCATTTCTAATGTTTTCTGACTGTTCTAAACACCTCTTCAATTAAGGAACTGACTGTAACCCTATACTGATAAATAGACTGGCAGTTGTCATCCCTGAGGAGTAAAGGGTTGCTCTGGAATTCTGTGACAGTTTAAACTTTTTTGAAAATCTGTACTATGCTGATACTCTGTGAGAAGTTAAGCTGAGATTTAGAGGGAAGAGGTAAATGACAGACGCTAGTGTGTATTATAAATTCACCTGCATCCCAAAGGGAAACCTGGGAGAGAAGATAAGGGGAATCTAGGAGAGAGAATATACTTGTTTCAAAGGATTTTTTCTAAATGCAGAGACTCTCTTGTCAGTACTCAACGTTGGAGGCTCAGTCAATTAATCTATCCCTATCCAAGTAAGTGCTTCACGAGCTCTTCCCTGGGAACACACAGGTTCCACTGCCAGAAACATCTGTTCAGATGCTCTGCTGAATAAGGAAACACATATAACCATGTATTCAAATTCTTGTCCAAGTCTTTGGGAGAATCAGCTTGCAAATTCAGGTTAGCATGACACAGAAAAGGGTCACAGTGTGCAATTAGCCGAAGGACAAATAAAGATTTTCAGTACAGTTTATTTCCCTAAGGCACACACATACTAACCTCCTTATCCTGGAGGTCTGTGACAGAGTAATTTTCTACTTAGATACATATATTTTCAGGAGGGCTATGAATGCATTTTCCAAATTATGCTAACTCTTGACAATATCTTTTGCTAAACTTTCTTTTATTACAGTTCTTCCTTACTGCTGCAGTTTCTGCCTTTTGCTATGCTTCAGCTTATGTCTTTAAAGTCCTCATAAAACTGGCATCCAGCTGCCAGCCACATGCTTAAGCCACAAACAAGGATCACAGCCTAGAGAATGCAAAGCTTTTATTTGTTCAGTTGTTCAGCTCAGTCCTGTAAAGTTGTCTAACTGTTAGAGACCCAATTTTTATTTTGCTTTGTTATGTTGTTATGTTTATTAGAGGGATGAGAAAGGGATGGAAAAGGGAAGTAGTTTTCTGAAGAACTTAGAAACCTTGGGGACACAGTGTGACGTTCAAGGTTTTGTATCAACAAGCTGTATTCTTTTCTAGGTCACCGCAGAAAATTTGTGGTTTTCCTCTTACCTTGAGCTTTTGTATGTCCCCATTGATTCTCAAAGGGACCATCCCACATCTCCCCAGTCTGACAATCCAGTTTTCGCTCCTCCCCCTGAACTGGTGTGAAAGCTCATGCAACAGTCTACCATGTCTGAGAACTGATCAGCTGAAAAAATACTTTAAAACTGTCAGACTTAAGATGCTGTGAAATTTTATGCATTTTTCAGCTAGCACAAGGACAGTATAACTGACTTGCCAGGGAATACAGAAGGAGATAGATATTTCCATGGACCTAAAATGATTGTGTAACAAACAACTTTTTGAGCAGGGGATATTGAGAAGAAGCAGACCAAATTTTATTTAACAAGTCTGATTTGTAATAGTTACAAAATAAAGGATTTACCAGCCATTTTCAACTTGCTTTTGCATGCATCCGCAGACAAGCTGTTTTTTTTGCCAAGGGTCAAGAAAAATCTTTCAGATGTGTTTGATTTTCTCAAAACTGGAGTATCCTAGAGAAAAAAGTGGAATTCCCTGGAACATCTAGTAACTCTAAAGCATGGGTGCCCAACCTTTTGGCCTGACTAGGCCTCAGTGACTGAAGAGGATTTGTCTTGGGCCACCACTTGGAGTAATTCGGTTCTCACATGGTGGTGCTCCCGGGAAGAGTAAGCCTATAAGCTGAGTGGAAACAGCAGGCACAGTCCATATACGTTTGCAAAATGTCAGGGAAACATGAATAATGTAAATCAGTGGGGAATGAAACAGAAAAATGTGCATGCTAGTGTAGCCTAACTGATGTTCCCAGGCCAGTTCTGATTTCACAATGCTCAGTATTCCAGACTTGAAAGCCAAGGTCATGGTAAAGAACATATGAAATAGGGTCCCAAGGGCTCAGGAAGAATGCAAGCAAGGCTGGAGTAAGGCCAAGCGATCTCCTGAGGATTCTAAAGGATTGAATATCTACACTTGTGGTGGGAGTATTGTATCTGGATAGCTGTTGGCATCAAAGCTTGTTTAGAGAGAGTGAAATGTTGTCTGTTTGGGCAGACCATCAGCTGGGCTACCTCAGATGTATTTCCTTGCTCTTTTATTGGTATGTGCAAGATTTTTTTGGGGGTATTAAGAACCCCATACTTCATCTCAGCTGTAAATCCTCTACCTTTTGTAGAGACTGCATGTACTGGTTGCACTCACAGATTTTATATCTGCCACAGCAGAGAGTCCTTATGTCTTCATCCTGCATTTGCAGGAGGACTCTTCTGTCTCAGACATTACATTTTCCTAGTGCTTCTGGGTAAATGGTTCATCTGGTGAATCAAAAACACTCTGCCTTACTTCATCTTAATCAAAACAGATCTGTAGCTGTCATAAGATCCTGCTCCATTAATGGGGACATCTAATAGTTTGTTGTTTTTTCAAGCTTTTTGGTTGCAACTACAATGTTCAGACCTTCATGTTCTTGCAAAGAATTGTCACAGCTGCCCTAGAGATTTATTGTCTTACACTTTTTATTCTTGGGGTAAAGCATTCATGCACTCATTACTGAAACTGAGCCAAACTGTTCTAGTTCCTTTAGGTATTCCCATGGGTCTTGATTGTTTTCTTGGCGTACACATGCTGCAGAGACTAAGAAGTTTGCATCGTGTCCTTACTTCATAATTTGAGGGCTCAGCTAGAACCTAAGGACTGTTGCATTCGTCAATCCATTTCCATGGCTCTAGACAGCTCCTGGCATAGAGGGAAGAGAATAAGATGAGAACAGATCAGGGCATGGAGACTCATAGATCAGGAAAAAGATGATTAAGAGATCTTGTAAACTTTGACACTGCAATGATTTTTTATTTTCTGAAAAATTAAATTACACTCTATTCTCCTCTAAGCTTAAAATCTCTTGTGGCGTACAGCACAGAGATATTTCCTTTAGCCCTCTTAACAGACTGATGGGTTTTAAAAACTGATGAACAGATAGAATACTTTTTGTTGTTGTTGTCAACAAATAGATTATTGTCCTGCAAAATTAAGTGCAGTGCCCAGCATTGTCCACAGGGAGGGGTACAAATCCTTGCTCCCAGCATGAGCAGGGATTTTTGCAGAAACGAGAAAGGTCCACATTAGAACACAGGAAAAAAATCTGATTCTGTTTCACCAAACAAAGTGTCCTGACCAAGATTGCAGCCTGCGTTTACATTTTGCTTAAAAGCAATTGTAAAATGAATCTGAACGTGAAGAAAGAGGAAGGCAAGTCCAACAAAGAGAACTGAATATAAAATCACAGTCACTCAATGTGTTCTGGTACTTGCTGTCCTAAGAGGTGATCTCTTGGTAGAGATGTATTTCCTCAGCGCACCCAGATGCCTATACAATGTTTCTCTATCATTCTCCATGGCAGACAAACATAATGTTGACACACTAAGTTGCAATTTCCTGGGTTCTCCGATGCCAAAGACTGGAGCCAAGTGAGCACGAGACCATGCTGAAAACAGTATGGCTAGACTTCAGCCTCAGGTACCTCTGTACTGTGCTCAATCCCGGGCTAGAAATCCCTAGCATTAGCTTAGTTCTGCTGAAAGGGATTAGAAAAAGAATGCAAAGGAATGTTATCCCTACAGCCATGTCACTGTAAACAACCAGTCCACTTCAACTGTACTGAACCTGCATGTTCATTTTCAAACACGATCTCGAGTCTCTTTACAGCAGATCTTTGTAAAGGCTGGTGTGATAATCTCCTGGTCAATTTCTGATTGTCCAAAACTTATTCATCTTTTTAGATGTTTTAAGTCCAGACCTCATAGTACCACAAAATCACAGAATCACAGAATTGACTGAAGTTGGAAGGAACCTCTGGTGGTGATGTGGTCTAACACTCCTGTTCAAGCAGAGAGCAGTTTGCCCAAGCCTGTATTCAGGCAGCTTTTGAAGATCTCCGAGGAGAAGACTTCACAATTTCTCTGAGTAACCCATGCCAATGCTCTGTCGCCCTCACTGTACAGGAGTGCTCCCTCATGTTCAGAGGGAGCCTTCTGTGCTCAGGTTTTTGAACATCACTGGACATCACTGAAGAGTGCTTAACTCTGCCTTCTTTGCATCCGTCTTTCAGATATTCATACATCTCAGTAAGAACCTCGCTAAGCCTCCTCTTCTCCAGGTTGAGCAGTCCCATCTCTCTTAGCCTTTCCTCAAGAAGAGGTGATTGGTAATCATATGTTGGACTCTTTCCAGTATGTTTAGGTCTCTCTTGTACTGGGGGGCCCATAACTGGGCCCATCACTCCAGGTGTGGCCTTATCAGCACCTGAGTAGAGGGGAAGGATCACTTCTCTTAATCTGTTGTTGATACTTTGCCTAATGTAGCCGAGATACTGTCAGCCTTCTTAGCAGCAAGAGCACATGGCTTACTCGTGTTCAACTTGGTGTCCACTAGGACACCCATATCTTTCTGGACAAAGATGATTTCTGCCTGCATGGCCCTCAGCAGTCCTGGTATGTGCTGTTGTTCCTTCCCAGGTGTAGGACTGGGACTGTAGGAATGTAATGATGTTCTTGTCTTATCTCTCTAGCTTATGAAGATCCCACTGCACAGCAGCACAACTTTCTTGTGAGTCAGCTGTTCCCGACAGTGCATTCTGATAAGAAATGACTTTCCTATCTATACCTTATCCTGTTTGCCACAGAAGTCAGTGAGACACTTCACCTTTGCAGGATATTTATGTGCTCCTCCTGCTGTCCTATATATGTATAGGTCCTCAACTTCTGCTCTGTGTAAGTCTCCTTTTGGTTTTGTTCAGGCTTTCATTGGTGGAGGCTGTTTTGTTCAAATGCACGTGCTTAGCATATGAAAGGCTGCCTTCTGTCTCAGGTCCATGTATGAATAAAACAGTTTACAGCTTCATGCATGGAAGGTGGCTTTGGCAGGTTTTGGGTGAGGCTTTTAATTTATGCTCAGAGTAGCTAAGCTAAACAAGGTGCTTCTCCAAGTGAAGGTTTGGTCTTACCCTGTGAGTTCAGACAGAGACAAGCAGGAGCACATAGGAATGCTCAGTCTCAACTGTGCGGCTGCAGTTATACTTGCCTGAAACCAAAGACATCACAAATTAATTCTGGTCAAGGAAGTGCAGGAGAGGCTCATCTGCACCTAGGGAGTCATGGTTGTGGTTTTTCTCTCTTCACTACTTATTACCACAGGAGCTGTATTTTTTTTACCTTTTGGCTCAAGAAAAAAGATGATTTATCACGTGTAATGCATGACCTGTACAGAAGGGATTCTGATTTCTTTACTTGTTGAATGTGACAAGTTTGTGGGGATTACTATTACAGTCATAAGAATGCATTGCAGTCCCTTTGGTTTTACGAGTCAGTGGAAACAAATGAACAAACAGATCTATTTTCCTGATGCTGTGTGTTTCTCTTCAAATCCCTGGATACTATTCTGCTGCAAACATAAAATAGCAGCTTTGCAACTAGTGTACTTACTCTAAAAAATGAAGACTCTTTCTAAGAGATGATTTCATCCTTTTTCTCAGACTTGCTGTTGACTGCCTTTAAAAGTTAAAATGTGTGACGCTTTGGTTTTCTGACACTTTTTGACACTAGATAAGAAGATCAATGCTCTTTAGTAGAAAACTAAATAGGTTTCTGTTTTAAATTTGAAGTAAGATTGTAAAAGGAGACTGCTGGCTGTACTCTAATAATTGAAAACCATGGCCTTAGTTATTTTCAGGTGACAAATCACTCTGTTCTCAGAGATGTTCGATGGATACTTGCTCTGCACTGCCATCCTTTCATTTTGCCTCAGATAACTATCTCAGAGATGACTAGATGTCTAATTATTATATGTTTGAAGTTAGGTAGGCTAGAAGAGTTGAATCAAATCATATTCTGTTACACTGAGATTTGTTTCTATCAGAGTCGAGGCAAACTGGAGGAGTCCTTTCTGCAAGCAGCATCAAAGATTTAACAACAGCAGCAAAAAAAATTAGCTAGTTAATATCACAGAATCACAGTCTGGTTGAGGTTGGGAGGGATCTCTAAAAGTCATTTGGTCCAATTTCCTTGCTCAAGGAAGAACACATTCCCAGACTGTCTCCAGACAGCTTTTAAATAAAGAAAGGAGACTTTACAAGCTCTTTTTTTTACAAACTGTGCCAGTGTTCAGTCACCTGCATATTACAATTTTACCTTTTATTCTTTTGGATTTCCTGTATTTCAGTTTTTACCCATCTCTTCTCATCCTGTTGTTGCGTATCACTGGAAAGAGTCTGGTCCAGATATCCACTGAGCCTTCTCCAGTCTGAACAGGCCCAGTTCTTTCAGCTTTCCCTTAAATGAGTGATGTTCCCATCTCTCATTTTATTAGCCATTTGCTAGACTTGCTGCAGGAGCACCAGATCTCTCTTAATCTGGGGAGCCCAGAAGTGGGTACAGCACTCCAGATGAGGCCTGACCAGGTGGAGTAGATGGGAAAGATCACCTCCCTTGACCAGCTGGACACGCTCCTTTTAATGCACCCCAGGGTCCCATTGGCCTTCTTGGCCACCAGCACACACTGCTGGCTCACGGCCAACCTATTATCCACAAGGACACCCAGGGCCTTCTCTGCAGGCCAACCCCCTGCCTTTAGTGACACATGCGGTTATTCCTCCCCAGGTGCAGGACTCTACACTTACTCTTGTTGAATTTCTAGAGTCTGACATCAAAAACATTTTCTTCTCATAGTCTGTAATCTTATCAGTTAAAGTGTTCAGTCATATTCCTTCCATGACTGTGCTACAGTGATGTGCAATCAATCAGTATTCGTTTTCATTTCCGGGATAAAAATCTTGCATGATGTTATCTGTATTCTTAAGAATATTTGAAAAAGCTTCTTGTGAAGACTTCAGTTCCGCTAATTGCCTAGGGCAGCTCATTTAATAAAAAAAGACAGGGAAAAAAATGCATGATAAATTGCAGTTTAGAAAGTGTCTAAGATGTCTGGAAACATGCTGTTTTTCAGTTTCGATTTAGCCTGGCACTGCTGGCGGTTGGTTGGATATATTAAAATAAATAAATAAATAAATATATAAATACATAAATACATAAATCAGTGGGCAAAAAAATCAGCAAATTGAAATTCCGCTTTCCCCTCTCAAACACTGAAATTTGAAGACCATTTCAACAGAAAATCTGTGATATTTTGTTTGTTTAACCATGGTGCTCAAGGAATCTGCTCAAGTACCCACACTTGCGTGAAATATATCTCTGTTCCTGCAAATAGGTATCACGTACAGCTTGGATATACATTTGAGGTACATTTTATCAGCTTCAACATTAAGGAAAGATAAAAGCATTTCCCTGGATTTTGACAGGACTGCAAGGAAGAAGGACTGTTTACAATTCTGCTACCACACTTCTGTCTACAGAAGGACTGTGAAATACTACAGCAATCTCCATTTAAATACTTTGCTTCATTGCTCTGCTGTGTGGAGAAAATGCCCTGTAACTCAGAAGCTGAAATTATACTTGTAAAGCAGCTATCCTAGGAGTTTAATAGAAATGTTATAAAATAAAAAAGCTGCTGTAATGGTACAGTAATGGAGTAAAATTCCAATTGAACCTGAAGGGAAAACTTGATTGTCTAAAAATACCAGACTGTTTCAAATGCTTTATGTTGCATTTTCTTCCCCATTTATGAGGAACATATAAAACAGTTGGACTTGAAAATACCTGCTTTGGTACTGAAGTTTTACAGCTGCTGTGGATGTGTGGTATTTTGCAAAACATAGCCCAGCAGAGACATGTAACAAGAACAGGTGATTTTAGACTGAGATTTAACTAAGGATTGTGGGAGCCCTTAGTTGACTGTAGTTTAGATGCAGCAGATAAGTCATGCAGCACAAGGCATGATAATCATCCCCCAAAGTCCACTAATTACTTCTGTGCACCTGAAGTTCTGTCTATTCTGATGTAAGTGAGTGGGGTACCCTTTCCAAAATCACTGCACAAATCTGTAAACTCTGATTCAATTTCTCACTTGACAACCAAGGAGCTGGCATCTTGCAAAAAATGGCTCATAGCGCCAGAATTAATCTTGGATTAGATGAGAGTTCACATCCTCCTTGCATGCAAATCCAAAGCAAAGCAACTTGTTAAACAGCTATTAGAAGCAACTGTTGTTAGCTCGTATTATTAATTATAATTATAGAAGTATAAATATTTACTTATTATCATAATAATGTAACATGAAGATATTGATACAATACCTGCTCAGTGGAAAGTACTGGGCCATCTTCTCCAAAGAAGGTATCTGTTCCACAGTAATGAATGGCAGAACAAGGATACAGATCCTAAGCTGAATATCTAAACAATTCAAGGTACGAGAAGTCCTTTCCCACCCATTTTACAGTCAGAAGCAAAGGAGAGCTGGATGGGAATAGAAACCAGTAATGTAAGAACAGGAAACAAGCTGCTCCAGACATTTCTCATGAGCTTTTCTGATTTGGTTTCAAAAAAAAGAAATAAAAAATATTTGATCGTAGGCTTGATCAAAACCAGGTGTGTTTGTGCTGCCTATGAAGAAGCTAATAGGATAGACATAAAGCAACCTTAATGAACATAATGAAATCTGGTCAAATCTAATATGACCACATATGAAATCTGTGAAGAGATTAAAGCAACATAACTTAGTTCTCTTTTGTCCCAATTTTTTGTCTAATTCGAAGGTTTATTTATTTTTCTTCAAATAGTCTTTCTTCTTCAAATTATGGCTGACCTTAAACGAATGAAGGCCCGGCTCAGTTTCTGTGTTCATTAATTATTGAAGAACAAAGCATAAGGAGAACCAAATGTATTTTAGGAAGAAAAAGTACATAACTTAAAAATCAAGATCCTTAAGGTTTTTTTCCAACAAAATCATAAAAAAAAGTGAACAAATATGAAATACATATTTTTTTATCACATACATACAATATTTTTTCTTGTCATAGCAACAGATAAGCTGTGGGCACAGCTTATCTCCTGCCCAGCTGCTTTCTCATTGGAGCACTGCTGGTGCAGCAGCAAGATCAGGAGATGAGTCACATCACAGGGAAGGAGACAACATCCAAAGTAGCATATTATTTAATATCTGACTACTGTATCTCCCCCAAAGAATGGTGTGGGAGCAACAGGACAGGATGTTCCCTAGGGCTCTTCCCACTTTCATTTACTATGCACTCAAAAGCTGAAATTAAGATGTTCAGCTAGCCATTTGCCGTATGACTCAGTTGCTTGCATATAGGTGACAAGACACATTATAGCCTGTTCCCTCAACTGCCACTCCAGAGGTCCATATCTCCTGCAGATCTGTGTCTCTTCCGCAGTCCTAGCCTGATGTCTTGAATGGACTTTCCTATGCCATAGCATTATCAGCTGTCTACCAAGACAACTGTTTCGTGAGGAAGACACAGTAGTTTAGCCTTTTCAGTCTTAAATTTTCAATACAACTGCTCAAAGATTTATGTTCAAAATGTGCCATCTGGCTTTACTTATTGATTTATTACTTTATAGTTTTCTCTGAACCTCTTAGAGAAATTTTCTTACTTCATCCAGCAAATAGTCCTACTGATGCACTATGAAAGTGATATTCTGACTTTTCAGGAAGGGAAGGTTCTTATTTTTTCATCTGTGTCCTAAGCAATCTGTCAAATATTCTGTCTGACATAGAATGCACTGAAAAAGGGAATAACTTATCTTAACACATCTGTCTTAGAATCACCATGTCTTCACCAATCTCTCCATCTTACAAATCTTCCTGGCTTTCAGCTTTTCCCGTTGATGCAAGTGTTGCCATTGCAGACAGACATTGCTATTAGGTTCCCTTGTCCTTCTTTTTTCTCATTTATACATTCTATTTTGCAGTTCTGTTACTTTAAAAAAAAGAAAAAAGATTTGTTAAAAAAAAAGAATTGTTGCAAAATGATTAATGAAGGGAAAAAGAGAGTTGCATTGGTCAACTGTGCTAACAGTGAGAGATGAATTAGGACTGTTGTGCAAACAGCTTTGGTGCCCACATTTTAAGTAGGGATCCTCTGCAGCCAGGTTTGGAAAGGAGTGCTTGTATTTTTTTTCTTCTCAGTGTTTGCACTAAGATACTAGAAAGCAATTGGCTTTCCCCTCCCTTACATAAAATGTAGGCAAAAGGTAGTATATTTTCATTCAAATTTGTGCAAATCTGCTTCTAAACATTAAAACATCAATCTCTCCCTTCTTATGGCTGATCTGACTGAACTGTCACAGACACTGCCTTGGTGGACAGCAGGCTGGAAGTTAAATGGCAGAATGACTTTGCAGCAAGGAGTACCAAGCATTCCCCAGGCTGCCTCAACAAGAAGATAGTTAGAAGACATTTTTGTAATCCTGTATTTCTAAGGGAAGAAAACATTCATGACTATCTTATCCTTGATTTGCGTTTTTCTGTTATCATACAAGAATTTTATTCACCTGCTAGGAATAGTTTGGACATGTGGAAAGAAATAGCTTTGAAACTTGAAACCCTGAGCTGATGTTCTGTTTGAATCATACACTTTTACTTTGAGATTGAAGTAGAATATGAATATAATGTAAACTGACTTGCTATTTCAAATGACAAAACCTGAAGACCATGCATGCTGTTGGCTGACTCACTCCAGCTGCAGAGAAACAGCTTGGCAGTTGTTAATATCTGTATATCATACAAATTGATTTACAGTTGGGTTTGTGATCATATTGATCTAACCTGTTTATTTAGTGCACTAAGTTCAAGTGAAAACAATTCCAAGGACATCAGCAGATGGCATAGATTTAGCAAGACCAAATTCTCTTCAACTTTTCCTACAGCTAGTGAGCCTAAGATTCTTACTTTAAAATTTCAATTTTTTTTTGGCCTTCTTGACTCTATCTTTCTTCCTCCACTTGAGGTGACAGTAACCCCTAAGTCCTCCTCACAGTGCTATTCCCAATGAGTTCTTCTTCCAGTCTGCATACATAATACCTGTTCTCTCTCATGTAATTATGTTCTTTCCCTAACTAGTATAAATATTTCAGATTTTTTGTAATCTTTTAAAATCTGTCTTGCTGTCCACCCTTGCAATATCCAATGCCAGAGGTTAATGAAGTGCAGTGTTGGGAGATATTTATTTTCTATCACTTTTAAATAAATGACCTCTCTTTCTTGTTGAAAACATTCCAGTTCCTTACAGTCAAAGAGGACAAACAAGAGAATTTTGTAATCTGCCTTCATGCAGCCACAAATTGCCTGATTACTGATAGCCCAACCCTTGTCAGTTTTTTCTAGCAGTTCTCCCTTTGACTGAAGAAGTTCCTTCAAATATGTACAAATCAGTGTGTTGGAGATCGGCTTTGCACCAGTACGTGCCTCCATTTCCTGACAGTTTTGATGCTTCATTGGTTTATTTGGTTATTTATTTATTTAAAGGAAGTTCTTACAACCACTGAAACCTACACTATTCATGTTGGTCTTGACTTTAGTATTTTTCTTCCCCTTACTGGTACCAGTGCTTCCCCTTGTATGGTTTGATGGCTTACTTTTGTTTTACAGGATGTGCTACAGCTAGAGGGTTTCCCCACGACCCTCTATAACTAGAGGATTGTGCCTCAGCTAGAGATGATGGCTACTGAAGGAGTAGACATGTCTTCTTAGCCTCCAGTAAACATACTGCCACTTGATTTATTCTGTCTCCCTTTCACACAAAGTGAGAATGCACACAGTTCCTTTACCACAGTTTAGATGGCATACAACCTGCTGAACTGCAGCTGTACAGATTTGCATGATCCCAGACCCTCCACCAAGACATTGTGGCTGTTCCTATCAACTAGATTTACAGATACTTGCTAGAATGACCTACCTGGATTGCAAGGAACATCATTTTTGCAGGGTCAGACTAGGCTCTTTCTGGATCATGATGATGGTCTATTGCCAGCAGGCCACAGGAACCACCACTGAAATACTGATGGCACTGTTGCTCCAACCCTTCATGACAGCATCCAGACAGCTGGCAGAATGGGAATGGCATCACTGAAGAGCTCATTGTTACATTCTTACTTTTTATTGTATATTGATTATGCTGAAGCTCCTCTGTTCATGCCACTGTTTTCAGCTGATCGTTGTGCACCACCAGCTTCTCCTCCATGTGGGATGGGAATGCTGAGCTCTTTCAGAACCCCCCAGAACTCAAATTGACACTTTCAGAGGGAACAGTCATTTCTTGCTGTCAGAAATGTATGTCCTGTCTTTTAGAATAAGGAGAGGCCCTAATACTTCTTCCTAAGGGCCAAAGGTTATGCAATTCTCACAGCTTGCTGAAATGCTTAAGAGAAGGACTGAATATTTTAAGCTACTTCCAGAAACTGCTGTAGTTAGATCTTCTTCCTATACACAATGGGAAACCCAAATTGGTACGTTCAAGGACTGTACAAATGATGTCCAATAAATCTCATGCTACAAGTAAATCTCTGACTTACATAGACTAACTGGAATTAAATGGAACATGAAGTTTGTGAAAAGAAAAACAGTTAGTTGTAATTAATTGTGAAATGGGTTCAACAGGTCTTGTATGTCTCTGAACATAATATACAGAAATGCAGCCATTTTTCTCTGTGCAATGTAACAACACAACATCATTGAAACTGGTGTATGTCTGAAGCCCAGATACTGGAAAGTATTTAAATAAACTGTTACTTTCAGATTGCTGAGATTTAGGCACATTAAAGACACCTGGAATTCTTGGCCAAACTGTACAGTCCTGTGAGCTTTACAGCAAAATATGATCAGAACCTGACAATGCAATCTTATACTCTGATTATTGGATTTAGCTCTGGTTCCACAAAGGTGTCTTGCCTTCCAGAATTGGTTATTTTAAGAGAACTGGGATTTTATCTTTTCGTTGCTGCTAGCTTCTGAGCTACGTAAGCAGAGAGTGTGTTACGAATTCTTTCTATCCAACATAAACAACGTTAGGCCCTCTTGTTTATCTTATTCAAATCTTTCCACTGAGGAAAATACGTACATACAGGCACAAAAAGCCTTATGCAGACAAACAGAATAGCAGAGAAAAATCATGTTGACCTCCACATACAGTTCTCCAAGAGGCAGCTGTAACATTGGCAATGTCCTTCTTAGTAATACTAGTGTGAAAATGTGGACCCAATTTCACTTTGGTTAGATAAATGTTTTCAGCACTCCGTTCTTTGGATAAGGTCTACATGTGCTATCAGCAATTAGATCACCATTTCCTTAAAGGTATTCAAGGCTGAGCCAAAAGTTGAAAGTAGAATTATGTGCTGTCTTAGAATACAATACAATACAATACAATAAAACAATTGTAAGTTGTCCATAGTGAAGAGACTTCAGTAAAATACTGACAGTAGAGGCTGACCAGGTTCAGAACTGGACTCTAAATCAATTTCTCAAAAATGAATAGGAGTATAATGTCTTCAGTTTGTTTTTTGGAAAGACAGAATTTGTCCACCATAGGAGAATAGTCCTTAACACAAAACATATCTGTAATTGTTTGGTTAGTTCTATTTCTGTCCCACTGTATCCTGTCCCCCTGCCACTTGAAGTTGTAGCTCCAGCATGGAGAGCTTAGAGAGATGGCAGGATTTTTCTCAAGGAATTGCAGCACCTTCAACTAAGAAGAGAATTCACTCTGAGCCTGGAGCAGCACAGTGGTGTTCACTCATGCCAAGGCATGTTTGGATAAAGCTCCTTGGGAGAAGCACAAGGAGAGAAAATTAACATCTTCACAAGTTGTGTCCAAATGACAATCTGGTAGTCTTGCATTGGTGCTTTAACTCTTAGTTAAAATGATTGCATTAGGAATAGCATTCCTAGCAGGTCAAGGAAGTGATCCTTTCCTTCTACTGCAAAGGCTGTGGGGCTTGGCTCTCTTTCTGAGCTGAAGGTGAGAGAGCAAAGGCCCCAGTGAGTGGTATAAGGCAAGGGAATCATGGAGAAATGTGGGATTTGCTCCCTGTTTAAAGGACAAGTATTTAACTCTGCATGCTCACAGAGTCAAATTTGGGCTTGCAGTTCCATTCCAGGCGATGAAACGACCAATGTTTCAAGGCGCGTTTATCCTCTTCCACATCTCCATAGACTTCCTGTCTCCCCATGCATGCCCAGAAAAAAAAGAAAAGAAAAGAAAAAACAAATAAACAACAACAACAGCAACAACAACAACAAAACAGTGTCAATGCCACTAACTGCAGATAGCAAAGGCTGTTTCTATCACTCTACTTACTGACAGGGCTCCATCTGGGCAGCTGGATTTCAGACACGGTTATTTCTTATTCTAAACAAAAATCAGACTCATCTCTTTCCATGAGGCATTTGCCAACAGTTACAAGCAATTTCACACTTGTGTTTTTATTTTCTGTCTCAGATGTATGCTTTACTTATTAGATTATTTTAAGCATTGGTAACAGTAAGTCTCATGCTTCCCTGCTGAGCTGTTGCTGAAAACAAATCAAGGAATAATGTCTTTCTCTATGTTATTACTTTGGGAGAACAAGCAAATATTGATGCTGTCCTTACTAATACTGCATTTGTAATGCTTGCCAAGCTGAAGCAGTTACAGTACATTACTCGAGCTGGAAGCCACACATAGGCTTTATTTTTCTTTTAATTAGAATTTGAATATATATATATATATATCTCCTTTAACGAAAATGGAGTAACTGTTCTTTTCCAGATTAAAGACATACCCCATGAAATTATCACAGTGTTCCAGAGTCCCCCCAGGTTTACTAACACATTTTTGAAATAATTCTTATGTTTTCCTCTCGTAAGAGTGAGGAAAACAATTACTACCAGATGAAAAGAATCTGATGAGCCAGTAGCTCAGGGTTAGATTTATCCCTGAATGAATGTTTGCTCTGGATGTGGAAATAATTATTTACCTGGTATTTATTTATTCATTTCGTACTCACGAGTGTTATCAGTTCCTTCTTTAGCTGAGGCAGAATCAGAAATGATGAAAAACCGTTTATTCCCAGACATGATTTTTTTGTATTTTATATTTGTCTAAAACCAAGAAGAACTGAAAGACACTGTTTTCAAACAGTTCAGCTTCCAAGCAGATAATAACAATAGGCATCTCTTTATTACACATACTCTCCTCAAATGAGATCAGAGACATTTGAGAGTTCCTCCTGTGGATGGAGGAACCTCTTTTCCTCTTTCAGGTATTGTTTTCTTTGAGAGGAAAGGAAAAAGCTGCTAGATTAATTTACTTTTCATTTAAGAATTGAGGAAATTATTATGAATGGATTTTTAAAATATTTTCCTCAAATTACAATCCTTTCCAGAATTAGGTCAAAAATAATGAGGCTTCCTTCTCTTTGGTAGAAGAATCTGCAGGAATATTGAATGTTGTTTGATCACTACACTTCAAAATCATGCTTCTGCTTTGCTTGTAATCATTTTTGTAAGCACTCCTGTGCAGACAAACACTCAGACAATTGACTTTTGTCTTGAGTTTGAAATCAATGAATCTCAGTCAAGGCTTCCAACCTAGAGTAAACTCAGCAGGCAAGGAATCAGTCTTGAGAGACATACAGCAGACCTGGTAGAGACAGAGAGGAGTGGTATCTTAAAAGAAAACATGTAATGATAAGATATCAGGTGAAAACTGGAAAATATATGTAAAACATGATATTTTTCAGTTGTGGAACCTAAACTAACATCCTCAGAATACAAAACCCAAGTTCTTGTGGCCTTGAGATTTCCATTCATAAGAAACTCCAGTAAAGACACTCTGTTATTTCTCCACTAGCTGGACAGTGGCTTAATGGGAAAACTGTTTCAACACGGTAGATCAAAACTAGATCTGCATGTATGTATGTTCCAGACATATTTAAAGAACTGCTAGCAGCTAAGATGAAAAAAGAGACTCCTATGAATACATACTTCTGTGGATGTCTACAGAGAAGTGGTGACTAAATAGTATCAAATTATTCTTGATAGAATCATTGTTTAATGGGCAAAGGACTATATTTACTTCTAGTTCAGCATTATTATACAGTCCGTAAAGCTACAGAAAACAGCAGAATTTCAGTTAAAAGGCAGTCACATTTACTGCCCTCCATGAAATTGTCTTGTACTTCTGGAATGAGAGCAGCACTTTATTCCAGGGTAGTAGGAGTCCCACAGTACTGTTCTTACAGGGCATGAACTCCTACCTCAAAGTGAAGGCTCGCGTCTTGATGATCTGACATGACATAGAAACAAACAAACAAACAAAACTGGAATAAATTTCTGTAAGAGACACTAATAGGATGTCTAGCCCAGCCTCTTGACTGGGGTTGGGACCAGATGTACATGAGCCTTTCCTGGCAGAGTTTTTCAGAAGCTACTACTGCAGATAATAACATCTTCTTCCTAGCATCCTGCTGTGGTGATAGCTGTCTACATGGTTGAATAATCATTACTGATAGCTTAGCTTAGTCTTCTGTACTGCAACTGAAGCTATCTATCTGCATCATCCAGGGATTGTATGGAAATGGAATGCAGAATGAGGGTATCTGCTAGAACTATAAGGTTCACATGAGGTTTTGATGTAAGCAAACAGTTGGTAGGTCAGGTATGGGTGTTTGCAAAATGACCTCTTTACATAAATTACTGTTGATGGGCTGCTGAGTAGAGTAGGTGGTGCTCATTCTAGATACTTGCTGTCATTCTTTTCCCCTACTGAAAGCAGTTGTAAAATAACTGTTGCATTAATCTGTCAGACAATTCATATATCAGAATCAATCATGTGTGAAATACTAAATTTAATCAAACAAATCCTTATAGAGCAGATCATTTACTACAGTGAAATTCACTGATGTGATGTGAGTTTGTCAAAAACATTTTTTTATCAAATGCAGGCTTGAAAATGAAATTAAAAATAATGAAAAAAGAAGCTTATGACTTTGTATGTAATAGAAGAATGGGAACTAACGGGCCTTTCCCTTGTACCCTGTGCTTGGCAGGATTGGTCTATCAATCATGTGAATAAGATGCTTGCTTAGTGAGAGACAAACACAGGAATAACTGCAACAGTGCACTCTCTCCCCTAAAATCTTTATCTCCTGGAAACTTACTTTGCCTCCATATCTGGAAGAACAGATTGACATGGCAGTATGGGTAACATTGTCTCATGTGATACAGGTAAGTGTAGAATTTCAGCAGTTTTATCATTTGATACATCAAAGCAGTCAGAATTTACTTTTTTCACTGCTTTATCATTTCATGGCAACACATCAGTAAATTCCCATTGTTTTGGAAATTAAACATAAAGGGTGCATGCACCAGATGGATTTGTGCTTGCACTTATGCATAATTGTCATTTTTGAAAGCTACTCTTTGTGCACCGGATCACTATCATTGTGAATAGATGTCTGTCTTCTTCCATGGAAATAAGTATGACTCTATGTGTATTTCATGTCTCCTTGGCATAGGTTTTTCTCTGCCAGTAAGTTATGCCATTAAGTCCATGTGGACCACAATTTAAGTTGCTTGCTTACTTAAGATATGCAGCAATCTGCCTACCTGCTTGGGTTCTGTGGATGTTTCAACACTGAACTGAAATAAATGTCCAGACAATTTTGCAAATGAGAAATAAATATATTTTTCCTTCACAAACAACTGATCCTGGAGAAGATAAACTGTCTTTGGGCTCTCTAGATCAGCTAATGATAATAATAATTATTATTATTATAAAATAGGAGGAAGAGGAAATAGAAAGGGAAAAGGAAGAAGAAGAGGGAAAGGCAAGGGAAAGGCAAGGGAAAGGCAAGGGAAAGGCAAGGGAA
>NW_024884767.1:9153319-9213382 GCF_019232065.1 Centrocercus urophasianus | reverse complement strand
AAGGGAAGGCATTGCTGTGGAACTTGTGACCTGACAAACTCTAAGAAATCCAAGCATCAGGCTTCATGTCATGACAGCAAGAGAGACTGTTTGCACCTTCAGTGTCTCAGAGCATTGTGGACAGATGTGATCAGTAATCAGCAGAATGCAGAGGACAAGTGAATATATATTGAAGTTGGTAGCATATGAGATCATATGAACACTATAGGCCATACCATATCCTGGGCTTCCTCCAGCCTGTTGTGTTTATATGCATATGAGTATCATCCCTGCTTGTTTCTGTTCTGTCTGTCTGACCCTCAATACTACAGGCCACTAGTAGTGACCAGTATAAGATTTGAGTTATGCATTCTCCCTTTGCAGCTTTACATGATCACTGCTTGAATAATAAAGTCACATCTGCAAATGTGAAAAAAAGCACTATAGCAGATAGCATCTCCAACTACTGTGACTTGCCATCTCTGTCCTTTCATGTAGCTAGAGAACACAGTCCCTAAATTACACAGTAGAAGTAACTCTAGACAAAATTTTCACAGCTATATGAACATTTCATAATTCCTGCAATTGTCATAAAAATGGGTGTAGAAAAGCAGGACAATATTTTCCTCTAAAAAAAGATAGGTAGTAATTTATAATGTGATTCCTTTTAGGACTGAAGAAGTTATAGTTTGAAGTGTAACTTTGAAATTTGAAGGAAGGTTGCATTTATTTACGTTTCCACAGTGGAAAGAGTTTTGTTGTTGTTGTTGTTTTGTTTTTGGTTTTGGGTTTTTTTTTGTTTTTGTTTTTTTTTCCTGTCATTTTCCATTCTCTTATGACATCTACTCATGTTAGCTACTAATATTTTCTCGTGTCAGAACAGGCTGCGTGCTTCTAGCTGAATTGCCTACGATCCTTCAAAAAAACATCAAATGCTTCTATCTCATGCAAACAATGTTTGTGTTTGCCTGGCAGGCCTTGCTGTGATCTGTACACTTCATCGAGGTATATTAACAATGTGACAGACACAGTGACACACACCTTCATCCAGCACATTTTACAAAACTATGGCATGCAAGGGCACAAGAAGAAAAAAAAGTCAACAGAAAAGTACCTGGTAATTAAAATTTTCAGTAAAACAAACCAAAAATGAATTGCTTTTGGGAGACAGTTTGATGTTTTTACCTTAACTTCCCCACTCGCTCAATTAAAGAGAAAGATGGCAATCATAATAGTGAGATGCAGAGTTTACCAACAACATTCTTTTTTCAAGACTCCTGTCTTAACAGATGGTAATTATGTAAAGTGGGGTGTTAGATTCATTATTTTCTTTCAGGAGTAGTTTTGGCTGCAGTTTTTTGTCAGTGTCAGCTTCAGCTTCCATTAATGGAAGCATACGTAATGTAGAGCTATCATGATACATTCCTAAACCAAAGCACATTTCTAGCAACATTCCTGCTCACTTCGATGGGAGCTCCAATGGTTTCAGCCAGACTGCTGAAAACAGCAGACACATAAGGAAGGAACTCCTCCTTGCCACAAAAAACAAAAACAAAAACAAAAAAAAACACAGACAAAATGTACTCAGTATGACTGACTGCTTCTCTAATGTTGCATACATAAAAGAATACGTACCAAACATTTACAAAAGTCTCAGAATAATTGAATTTGATTTGTTTAGAAGGTAAACGTTGGTAGCAACTCACAAGCACGTTTGTTTAGGCCACAATCCATACATTGCCCAAATGAAATTAGTGATAACATTGATAAAAAATGGTGGAAAGATGAAGTCGTTACAAGCTTTTTTTTCCTGTAACACTACACATGTTCAGATCTTAACCTTCCTTAAAAAAGCTTTTCTTAAACAACCCTTCTTATTTTCTACGTACATCAAGATGGATATTTTCTCCTTGCTCTTAAGGCAAAATTTCCCTCTCACTGAGTCTCATAATATAAGACTTCACAATCTACTGCATGAGAACATCTCCAATATTATTTGTATTGTGTTGAGTAGCATAAGATAACAATTCAGACAGAGGCATTTCAAAAATCCTCAACAGTAGACTTTTTTGGTTGTCAAGCAAAGCCAAAAATAAATAGAGAGCATTATCATTTAGATGAATTGTGAAGTTGCTGCAGTAATGAAATGAGGGTAAAGTGTGATAGAAGTGAGAAATTTCTAATAATTTTTCTTTCCCAAATCCCAAAATGTGATTTCTAATAATTTTCCTTTGTTTTTCAAATGACATGATACAGGAGATGGCATAAAACTTGCTTACCATGTTTTCAAACAATACATTATTTTTTGTATGTGCATATTTACATAAGAAAGAAGTTTGGGGATGCAAAGTACTATTTTGAGCTTTATTTCCTTTTTTTGTTTGTTTTCAATAATATGTATATTAAAGAAGTAATCTTTCTTCTCTTTGGAAGTGCTAGCTTTACATTCTAATTATGCTTAGCAGAATATGCAGTGACTCCTGGTTGATGCTGTAGGTGGTCACATACATTACTGAAAACAGAATGCTATGCAAAATACCTTATTATGTCTGGAGAGAGTTACTTATACAACATCTTTAGGTATCTAAAAAAGCCAACAATACAAAACCCAAATCACTGTTGTACACAATAAGATTTAAGTGGTGAAATGCTTTAATAAAAATCTACTTGTATTTAAAGATCTGAACAGTGATTCAGATGACTGAAGCTCTGTGAACTTTACCAAGCCTCTTAGTATCACTTCAGTTACTGTTGAAAAAGCAGATTATCTCTGCCTTTGTATTTGGATGTTACAGAGACTAACTTTCTGAAAGTCTTTCATGGGGTGTTCTGCTGCTATCATGTTAGTACCATTGGAAGATGTGCAGTGCTACCTGAAAATGAATGTTCCTTTTTTGTCTATTATTGTACCATGGCTACTATCAATATGGGGAACTATTTAACATCGTTCAGTATTATGGATTCCTGTTACCATATTCTTCCTATCCTTGGCCAAGACAAAGGGCACAGAAAAATGACACCCAAAAGGTAAGCTGCCTGTTGTCTTACTGCCGTTCAGACTGTGCCTCGTGAGTCACCTATGGTTCAGGATAGAAGTCAGAAGTCAGTCAGAAGTGGAGGCAGGATTGCTGACCCGAGGGTCGATATCTCTGCTCTCTATGGAGAGTTACATCTTCCAGTGAATGCTGCCAGGTCATCTAAGATCTCTTCTGCAATGTACTGCTGAATAATGAAAATGTTCCAAGAGTCTAAAGAAAAAAAATACTCTGAAATGGGCAGAAGGCTGATTTGAGTATAACTGAAAGTGATGTTGGAAAAATGGTATCCTGGCAGAGGAGTCCTGATATTTAGGATCAAATTGCTGCTCTACAAGATATTTATCAACATAAAATGAACTGCCTCTTTAGTTGACAAAACATTGTTCCAGCATGGAGCCCAGACTATGTCTACAGTAATGAAGCTGGAGGAATCCCAAGCATCCATACAGACTGGAAGGAGCGGTCCTTCCAGAGAGCAGCCCTGTGGAGAAGGACCTGGGGGTCTTGATAGAGGAAAAACTTAACATGAGCCAGCAGTGTGCTCTTGCAGCTCAGAAAGCAAATGGTATCCTGGACTCCATCAGAAGAGGGGTGGCCAGCAGGGACAGGGAGGTGACTGTCCCTCTCTACTCTGCTCTTGTGAGGCCCCATCTGGAGTACTGTGTCCAGGTCTGGAGCCCCCAGGACAGAAAGACAGGGAGCTGTTGGAGAGAGTCCAGAGGAGGGCCACCAAGATGATCAGGGGACTGGAGCACCACCCCTATGAAGACAGGCTGAGGGAGCTGGGCTCGTTCAGCCTGGAGAAAAGAAGGCTGCAGGGTGACCTCATTGCAGCGTTCCAGTACCTAAAGGGAGCCTACAAAGAAGAGGGGAATCAGCTCTTTGAAAGGATAGATAAAAGCAGGACAAGGGGAAATGGCTTTAAGTTGAGGGAGGGAAGATTTAGGTTGGATGTCAGGGGGAAGTTCTTTACAGAGAGAGTGGTGAGGTGCTGGAACAGCTGCCCAGAGAGGTTGTGGATGCCCCGCCCCTGGAGGTGTTCAAGGTCAGACTGAATGGGGCCCTGGCAGCCTGGTCTGGTATTAAATGGGGAGGTTGGTGGCCCTGCATGTGGCAGGGGAGTTGGAGATCCATGATCCTTGAGGTCCCTTCCAACCCTGGCCATTCTGTGATTCTGTGAGGCTGTTAGGGTGCTTAAGATTATCTCTTACCTGTAATCTTGCTGGAAGTTTGTATCTCTTACATGGACATTGCTGAAATATGAGATGCCTACAGAAGACTAGGAGCGTGTGTACATCTCTTCTTCTGTGCTTCTGTTTCCTGTACATAGCGGAAAGAAGGCGTTGTCCATCCTTACAAAGGTGTTAAGAGGAGATATCTGATGGACTGCGAGAGTTTCTAAGATTACAGAATAAAGAAACACTGGGGCATCTAAAAGACAGTCAACCCAAGGTGCCTTCTAGTTGGAAAATAACTTCTGTGCTTTATTATAGATATAAGAGTATGAAGAAAAAAATGTATTTTGAAAGTGCATTTGAAAATGAGAGCTAAATGCTTTCCCTGGATAAATGCTGTATGTGAACAGATTACCTTTGTTACAAATGATGGCTTGCAATTTTAAAGAAACACTAAAACATGCAGTTATGCACTATAACTTGAGAAGAACTATGATTAGGATCTTTAGCATTTCCATCCTCAAGCACAAAGGAAAGGGTCAGGCAGGCAAGTAATTCATTGCTGTTAAGTTGGAAGTAACCTATGTGTATAGACTAAACAATTTTGGAGTTCAGGTAAGATTTGTGGGGCTATGATCACCATACACTGCTTATCTGACATATGGAAGCAGTACCCCAAGTATTCTGCAAAGGATGCTGCAGAACTGGATTTGTTTGTAAAAGGAAATTTGTAAAGATTGTGGATTAGAAAAGACGTTATGTGTGACATCTGGCACTTTGAGAAATTCAAGTGGTGTTATTAGAATAATCTTAGGCAGGACTAGGGAGATTACTTTCCTTATCTGTCGTTTTTCACTCTGGGACAATATTGCTATCATCTTTGCAGTAGAATGACTATCTCTTTTTAACACATTTTAATAACTGTCTTGTCTCTTTTCCCTAATGTATGAACGCACAATGCCTGTCCATCCTCTCAGGCTGCCATCCCAGATGACATCATTTTAACCTTGGGAATCCAAGCTGATTGGCACAAAATCACTGCTGAATCTTACACTGCAGTCCCATTCCAGCACAATAAAACACAGCTTCCTATCCCTATAGGCCCAGCTGCCTCTTAACCGAGATTTTTATCTAACAGGAGGGCCATGAAAGATGGCTGCAGGGCTGGGAAACCTCTTGTGTGGACAAGCTGAGAGAGTTGAGGTTATTTAGCCTAGAGAAGGCTCTGGAGAGATCTTAGAGGTAACAGTTTTTAACTAATAGTGATCAGGTTTAGATTAGATACACAGGTTGTTTTGAAGTAATATCTGCTATCTATTCCATAGAAACTGCAACCAAGTCTAAGAGAGCAATAACACTATTTGATGGAACAAGTTCTCAGCTACAAAACTCTCTTTTTCAGCATAGTCACCAGCATTAGTTACGCATGAAAGCCTGCATGCTGTGTTCATAAAAATCTGCACTGGCAGGGGTGACCTGCTGTTTCACAGCTGCTATGAAGGTGTAATTGCTAGGAAAATGTTGCCCACGCAGCCCGTCTTTCACTGGCCTGAGCAGATGGAAGTCAGAAGGCAGTAAATCCAGACTATGTGGTGGGTGCAATAGCTCCAGTCAAGAAGGGTGACATCTTCGTGGTCTTCAAATTGGTATAGGGCCTGATGTTATTATGTTGCAAGAGAAAGGTTGTGGACTTCTGTAACCTGGTTCTAAGCCTTCAGTCTAGCTGCTATGTATTGTTCAGAGTAACTGTTGCCTTCAGCTCTGTATTCATTCGATAGGTTCTGACAAACTTACGTGCAGTGCTCCTTGTCTTCTTTCCGACCCCATGTAAGCATTACTGGGACCCATCTGATGCAAACTTTGCGGTATTCCTTCCAATGCACTGAAGCTGATAATCAGCTCCATACGCACTTCCCTGTTTCTAATCTACTGATTTGCACAGACAAAATGATTGAGAATCTCTCCATTTTGTGGTGCATCAGTGTCAGATGCCATTATGTCAGACAGCTGCTCTGCTGCCTTCTGTCACACAGCAACAAAAATATCATGGATTATTGGTGGGAAGGGTTCAGCCTCTATTGCCGTATCACCAACATCCTCTCTGACATTGGGGTGACCCAACATAATTAAGTAGGAAGCATTACATTCAGAACACTCCTTTTAACAGAAGAAACTATATGCTGTAGCGGTGGAAAGGCACTGGAACAGGTTGCCCAGAGAAGTTAAGAATACTTTGTCCCTAGACGTGTTCAGTAACGGTTTGGAT
This sequence comes from Centrocercus urophasianus, assembly GCF_019232065.1. NCBI lineage: Eukaryota > Metazoa > Chordata > Aves > Galliformes > Phasianidae > Centrocercus > Centrocercus urophasianus. Next base: position 9,206,924 of record NW_024884767.1, on the reverse strand, counting down.
GGGGTTTTGGGTAACCTGGTTTAGTAAAAGTTTTTCCTGCCCATGGCAGGATGGGTGAAAACAGCCGATGTTTAAGATCCCTTTCAAGCAAAATCATTCTATGCATCTATGATTCCAAAGTTCATGTATATGTGTAAAAATCTTTTTGAAAAGGTAAGCAATATATTATCCCCAAGAACCTAATTGCTGTTTTCAGCCACACCTACAGGAAGAGTGTAGGCAGATACATCTTTGCTAAGTGTCTCCCAGGAGTTGAATGTGATCTGGGGATATGCAGAGAAACTTCCACCACTACCAGAAAGACTTCTGGGCTTCCCAGGGTAGCCTGTCTGTGAGACCCTCTTACTTCAACTACAAGAGGTATACAACTAACAGGCCCTCATCCTGATGGGGGATTCCAACCATGCAGATGTCTGCTGAGAAAGCAATGTGGTGAGCTGTAATCAGACGAAATTCCTGGGGTGCACTGATGATAACTTCTTTGTCCAGGTACTAGATAAACCAACCAGATGTGAAGAGTTACGGGACCTGGTGCAATGCAGAGAAGATCATTAAAGAGGTTAAGATTGAAAGTAGACTGGGCTGCAGCAATCATGCCTTGGTCAAGTTCATGATCGTGAGGAATATGAAGCTGGCAAAGACCAGGATCATGACGCTGAAGTTAAGAAGAGTGAACTTCTGACTGTTCAAGGAATTGTTGGATGAGATCTGCTGGGAAACTGTCCTCAGGGACACAGGAACAGAACAGAGCTGGCAGTATTCTAAGGACACCATACACTGAGAGCACAAGAGCTGACCATGCTTCAGCATAAGAAATTGAGCAAAGGAAACAAGAAATTGGCATGGCTGAGCAAGGTCCTGCTGATCAGACTGAGATTTAAGGAAAAAAAAGTGGAAGCAGGGGTGTGTGGCCTGGATAGAATGCTATCTGAACATGCAGAGTTGGGATCAGGAAAATCAAGGCTCAGGTGGAACTGAATTTATCAAGAGATGAGAAAATTAGCAAGAAGAGATTATGCTGGTACATTTGTCAAAAGAGTGAAGTTGAGGAGACTGTACTTACTCCGAAAAATGGGAGAACTGGCAACAATAGACATAGAGAAGGCTGAGGTATTAAGTTCCTCTTTGCCTCAGCATTCAATGGCTGTCAGTCTTCCCACTCCCATGCTCCTCATGTTCCTGAACCTCTAGGCAGGAGTCAGAAGAGCAAAATCTCTCCCACTGTAAGAGCAGAGAAAGTCTGAGATCACCTCACAAAGCTGAATATATACAGCTCTATGGAGCTGGATGATGTGCATCCCAGGGTTCTGAAGGAACTCACTGATGTGGTTGCCAAGCCACTCTTTATCCTACTCAAAAATTCATGGCTGTCAGGTGAAGTCCCCAGTGACTGGAAAAAGGGAAACATCAGTCTCATTTTTAAGAAAGGGAGAAGAAAAGGCCTGGGGAACTACAGGCTATAGTGCCTGAGAATATCATGGAGCAGATCCTCCTTTAAGCTATGCCATATGCTTTTTCTGGCTGATGCACTGGCAAAGCAGATTTAGTAAAGCATTCATCTAGAGCATGCAGTATGGCATTTATTACACTAACCAATGGAAACACTAGTGCGAAGGTTTTCCTTTCTGCCTCTTTTAGGAGAGGGAAAAAAGATGATGAATAAGTGCTTTCTGTTTAGTACTGTGAATCACTGTAAATTCTCTGTGTTTCTGTATTTTCAGCCACTTGGAGACTGCATATATAGAATGGTATCTACTCAACTTTTCCTCTTAATTGTCCAGCAAAAATGTTTTGAAATGACATGCTTTGTGACATCTACTACTGATAGAATGTGTCTTTCCAGGTAGGGTGCCAACTGAGAACTGTGTAGCTTACAAAAATATGTTCCTTTTTGAAAAACAAAGAAAACACACATTTCACTGAATGTGAAAGCACTACATGGATGGTATGAGATGTGGTTCCAGATATCATATGTCATATGTCATGTGTCCCAAGGCAATTCAGAGCCCTTTTCTCTGGGGCATGTACCTCTAAATTATGGAATGAGTGATGCATAGAACTCAGGTGCCAGTGTGAAAGGCTGTGTAGTCTGTCTTCATCTGTTTAATCCATTTCCAGAGAGAGGAAGAGACAAACTTTATGGGGAATTTTAGAGTAAATATGGAGATCTGTTGTGCTTCCATTTCCCAGGAGCCCAGCCCTGCAAAAGGTTCTCAATGTAGTCAGGTTTATTGAAAGCACTAGCTTTGTGAGAGATCTTCTATAATTAGGAGTGTCCAATTCCCCTGTAAACTCCAAATTTAATGGAAAACTTGAAACATTGAAATTTAGATGGAGTGTCATCACCAAGGAGGGCTTGCTTCTGATAGAGATATGTGTCAGTGACAAAGCCATGATTATGGAATGCAAATGGAATGCTCTGCTGTTTCTATGCAGTTCTTCAGGAAAAAATCTGTTTTCATGTCTAATGTTTTTTGAGAGCAGTGCTAGACTTTTAAACAGCTTGTAATTGTAGAGATGATGACTGGGTCGATCTGGAATAGAAATCAAAATTTCAGCATAAAAATGGAATTTAAGATCAAACTGAAAGATGACGATTTTAACTGTCGAAAAAAAGTTTTTGTTCATTTGACATCTGTGTTAGGGTGCCTCATTAAACATAGAGTACAGCCAGATTTCAAGCAGAGATTTGCCCTGTCAGGTGGTATTTCTCATTCGTCTTCTGCCTTTAAATAAATTACATCTTCAGCTGTGTATTACACAACTTTTTAAATTCTTAAGGTGATTCTGAAATCAAAAAAAAGCTTGACTGAGTAGATCCTTAAAAAGCACTTTAAATTCCTAATGAGTTTTTGTTTGTTTGCCTGATAAATACCCATTTTTTAACTCTGTGTGAGCTGTATGTTTATTATGTGCCCCTGTGTTACATAAAATGTAGAGGGCCTTTGCCCACAAAAGATTGCAACATGCAGATTGCAAAAGTAACTTCTTTTCCACCTAAGAGTATGCTATGGTTTTTTTAGATCTGAAGGTCTTAAAGAGCAGTCTGCTCAAGTTGCTCAAAGAGCAGCCCTCAGCAACAGCTTGGTATAGCTATGTCAGCTGGCAAACACTGCTCAAGATTGTCTCAGACATTCTGAGTATCTCCAGAGTGACATATATTTCTAAATCACACTCCATTCACTGGTGAGAGACTCTTCCCAGAGTGGACTCAGTGTCTGAATCTGTCCCAAAATGCCCACCTTCCTTCAATGATCTCAAAGATATCCAATAAGACTGAGGTCTTTAGGAGAACACCTGACATTTTGTGCTGGCAGGCTTGGTCTGTATTTCCTGCTACTTCTCTAGGTAAGTTTTCTGAAATTAGATCAAAGAGCTTACTCAGGTTCCTCTTGAAGAAAGTTGATAGGACAGATTAGATAGGAGCAGTTGGAGTGGGTCCAGAGAAGGCCACAAGATGCTCAGAGGGCAGGAGGGCCTCACCTATGAAGAAAGACTGAGGGATCTGGACTTGATCAGCTTGGAGAAGAGAAGGCTGCAAGGAGACCTCATTGTGGCCTTCCAGTACCTAAACAGAGCGTATAAGCAGGAAGGGGGACCAATTTTTACACAGTCTGATAGTGATGAGCCAATGGGCAATGGCTTTAAACTAAAAAAGGGGAGAATTAGGTTAGATATTAGGAGGAAATATGTCATTCAGGGGGAAATAAAGCCCTGGCACTGCTGCCCAGAGAAGCTGTGGTGCCCCATCTCTGGAAGCTTTCAAGGCCAGGTTGGATGGGTCCCTGGGCAGCTGAGCTGGTGAGGGGTGGGCTTTGAGGTTCCTTCTGACCTAAGTCATTCTGCGATCCTATGATTCTATGACCAAAGAGGTACTCTATTAGCAAGATTTTATAAGACAGGTCTTCATTTAGAACTCACAGCAGGCATGACATTCTGGTGAGTGATAATGCACTGGCTTTGTTTTCTTCAGTGCAAGAGAGGACTGACAAAAAACCTCCTCTTCCTGTGCCTCTGTGGGATGTCCCTGGCAGTGCCATTGAATATTATCATCTCTGGTCAGCATGCACCTGTCAGTCTTACTCATGAATACTCTTTACAAGTTTTAACTTCTCTTATTCTCTTACTAATACAAGGATGAAGTTAAAAACTTCAAGATCTATTAGAAAATGTTTACATTCTAACTAGTTGTAAAATATTCACCACAACAGCTGTATCCCTCCTAATATTTCTCTTTTCTCTAGGAAAGCTCTTGTCCCAGAGAGTTCATCTTAAATCAAGTTGTGCTCCTTCTTTCATTTTGTTATATTTAGTTTCCATCTTCCTTACATTATCCTTCAAGATAATATATTCTTCTTCCTTTCAGGAAAAAATAGACAAAAATATGGTGAATACAATTTTACTGCACAGAAATAAAACAGTATTCTGGCAAGAAATGCATTACAAATACAGAAAGACAGACACTGATTTGCATTTTCTGATGGTATAACAATTGTAATTATTGATTTGTTGAACGTGAACTGTATTTTTTATTATAGTTGCATTTGTCTTAGCTCTGCCAATCCTACGAAGCTGTTTGCAAGGAAGATTGAGGAGGTAAGGGGTAAGAAAATCTTATTTTTTTCTTAAGTTTTAATCCATTTTTTGGGCTGTGTTTGCAATACATTTTCCACAGTCATTATCAAGCTTTGATTTAGATGCACAGAGAGAACAGGCATTCAGACTAAAACATGTACTGCATATGTCACATATTATGATACAAATGATGTCTTACATAGCTGACGATAACCCATGCCTAAGCAAATCCTTTATCTCCTGTGTCAAATTAGGAGGCAAAGTGAAAAAAGGGAAGTTCTTATTCTGCACTCCTTTCTTAGTTTTAATTAGATTTGTCATCATGTGGATGGATAAATATGATCACATTTAACTCCCTCAGCTCAGTCTCATTGGTCTTGGATTAATAGGTAGTGACAAAAATGGATAGAAGCATTAGCACAACTTTAAGATAAACAAGATAGTTCTCACTGAAATCAGCTATGTTTTCAGGCTGCATGCAGACAGAGGCAGTCATTTTGACATTAATTTATAATCCAAGCACAGCAGTTAGAAATGTAATGCAATTGTAGTACCACTGCATTCTTGTTTTTGTCCTGATGCCTTTAGAAATGAGAAGCAGGACTCTAGACACAGTCTAGACCTCATCTACATGTAAAGAGAAAGAAATAGTGTTCACAGTGTGATGTTTAAGAAGACAAAAAAACAAACAAACAAACAACTGAAACAGCTTCATTGCAACAACAAGCCTGTGGATTTTAGACTGGAGCTGATTGAAAATTAACACACAAATCTCAGCTACTCAAAGAAACACGAAGTTATGACACAGCTTTATTAATTCTGTTTTCTGAGGTGAATATTAGTAGGTTTGTCTCTGGTCATTTGCACACTCTTCTTTTACCACAGCAGCCAGATCTTGACATCTCTACTGCCTACGCAGGTCACCATGTCCCAGAACTCACTGCAACATCTAGAAATTTTTATTCTAGCCATAACTTCCATAATAGAGCATATGCACTAACAGCCAAGAAACTTCAATTATTAAATCAACATGGGATTTGAGATAATTAGCTGACCTTGTTAGAATACACTTGCTAGCTAGAAATGCCGCTTGTTGAGAGAGATCACAGCTATTTGCCCATGCATGAGGGCACCATGATCCTTGTGGGTCTTTTGCCGAGAAGCTGAGTGATGCATCACTCTCTTGTTAAAAACAAGCTTCTCTTTCCCTGGGTTGTCTCCCTGTATGATCTAAGGCTGCTAGAATGGAATAACAAACCTGTTGAATAGTGAGGCCTGGGACAAAGTCCTGGAAGAAGCTAACAAACACTGCATGCTTTTTTCTTCCCAAAATGTTAAAATAAGATACTTTTAATAAATTCTCTTTGATGCTTGCTTTTAGGGGGGTGACCTGGATCTCTATCTGTAAAGGGATGGGCTTTGTTACCAGCTCTACTAGCATGGAGCAAGTAGGATGCATGAATAGGGCTGGTCAATAATTTAAAATTTCAAAAACAGCATATTTTTGCCAGAAGTCCTTGCTGGCAAGCTTGCCATGGTTCACAAAACAAACAAACAAACAAGAACCAACAAAAAATAAAGGCACACTGCAACAAAGAAAAATCCCACCACTGTAAAAAATACTACCAACCATCCTCCCCCCGTCTCAAACCCAACAAACAAAACAAAAATTTCTGTTTGAAATATATCTTAGGTCTGAAGTGAATTCTTGTTTGAGAGGAAGAGTAATTTTCTGAGAAGCCAAAACACTTGTTTCAAACTTTTGTTTATTTTAACACAATCTGAGAAACGTGAAGCAAAACGTCATGCTTTTGAGATAACAGGGCAACAACCACCTGAAGGTAGAATTCTTTCCATGAACAACTGCAGAAACCATGATTTTATCCCAGTGTAGATGTTTGAAACTGCGTATTTTGAAATGTGTGAGTATTGGTCAGAAAAGCCACTCCATACTTTGCTATAATCATATCACTACACTTGGAACAAGATGAACTTGCTTGTGTAATGGTTGCAAAATATTAAATAAGATGATAATTTCAAAGAATTTCCTAGTTGGCTTCCTTGTAAAGCTGAGGATTGAACTTCCCCTAGCTTTTAAAGCAGCAGTGATGACACAGGAGAAAAAGCAACCAGTAGTAACAGCAAAAGCCAATACAGCCTGCAGTGTACAGCCCCAATACAGCCTAACCCAAATGGTCCAGCGACCCTGGGGCAGGTAAGGTCCCCAGCATCTAGAGGAAGGCTGGTGAGCAGGAAAATCCCTTTGCTGCTCTCATTGAGTTTGAAGGCAGGGATAGACAGAATCTCTTCAGAGATTTGGTATCCCCTTTCATTTGCAGATGGTTGATGTTGATCAGACTATCACTGACAGCTTTATCCTTTTCCCATGGCCATGTAGGGACAGGCCATCTAATCCCTGCAGGACGTTTCTCCTGCTCCAGGTCTGTTGCAGACCAGTGGGCCCAGAACTGGTCTTGCTTACCTCTAGGCATGGCCTCCGTCTAGCATAAGATGGGCGGCTGTTTCTGTGCAGGTATGTGGTCCAGCTAAATAGTCCATGGCTCAGATTCGGCATCTCACTTTGTGGTGCTTACATTGCTCCAGAAAGGAAAAAGAAGCTCTTCTTAGTTAATGGAAAATTTTCCTTACCAGCAACAAGAAGAACTAAGACCAATTCAATACTTAAATTAAGCATCTGTCTGCCAAGGATCTCCTTGCCTGGGACACATCCTGTAAGGTAAGGACCTATGCCAGTGCACAGTGAGGAAGACAGACTCCTCCTCAAATCTCATTCAAGCAAGGTGGGTTTATAGGTGTTCTTGTTTACGCTAGCTTTTAAACCCTTGTTTACGCTAGCTTTTACTCCACTTTGATGCAGCATAAAATCAGTGGCATCACGTAACCTCCTCTCTATTACAGATGTATGTTCTGTATGACAATGCACAATTCCTGCTGCAGCAGTAGCCATGATACTTTCTGTAGGAGCATATAAGACGTAGTGGGAATCAAATGTTTCTGCATTAGAATTAGAGAATATTTTGTATTTCACGGTTTCCAATGCCATAGTTCTTTTCGGGAGTCTTTCTACTTTACTTGGAGGGTGTCTCTGATAGTTTGCATCACTTATCCTCTAGACAAACCTTCTCCAGGAATGCACGCTCAACATATAGGTGTATATATGTATATTTTATCGTACACATTGCGAGAATATGCTGCAGGAGATTGATCAAACCAGAGAACAAGTCATGGCGTGCACAAGGAAGTGCCTGAAGTGACACTGGAAGGCCTGGCATCACCCCACCCCCCCAGTGCTCTTTGTGTAACAAAGACTTTGAAGAAAATCACCATATCAATTTGACAAGAAGAGCACTGAGATATCTTGGAAACAACAGGATGGCTACTGACTGACACCAGATAACACACCAATTAACAAATGTAAACTTTGATAAGACTGTGAACCTGGAGTGCCCAGCCAATGGGGACATTGGCAAAGGGAGGAAACAAGGTACAAAAAGCTGTCACTGTGTCCTCAGGGGTGCTGCTGCTTGCGGGATGCCCACCACTGCAAGCGAGAATAAGATCTGCTTTCATCAGAGACAACATCCTGACAAAATTATTTGGATATTTCCAACAGTGTTGAGAAAAGGGGGTAATGACTATAATAGCCGGTGCTCCCAACTACTTCATGGCAGGAGCTAGCTTGCCTTTGTACATTGAGGTTGGGGTACAAGAGGAGCCCCCGCTGTTTGCCCAACAATGATCTTTCATGCATATTATGTGTCCATTTTTTTAATGTGTGTGCGTGCACAGATTTACAAACACAACTGAACATGTTCCAAGGCATAAGAGGCTTTCTCTTAAAGGCAATTCTATTTGTGATAAAAACAGTCTGAGTTTAAAGCAAAATCATTTAAAGGCTAATTTACTCTTTATGACTCCTGAGTCATTCAGCTTGTGTACTTGGCTGTATGACAAAGTGGCCTCTGGTGATATACGTAATTGTTCACAAGGATATTGGCACACAGCTTCCAGGTCCTCTTGCAGAGCCTGCCAAAAAGTTGTCAAGTGAAGATTTACATCTCTGAAAACTTGACCTTGTGGTAGGTGTCTTTGATTTCTTTTGATTTTCCTAAGTGATTTCCCCAGACAAAGAGTTGTCTCAGTGCTCTCTTCCTGACACTGCTTGGATTCACAGCATTATTCCTGGTGCATCTTTCTTCAGATCCACTATGCTCCACATTGTTTTTGAGTCTGGATTTCTGATCGCAGAAGAGATGGAAGATTTCTTTCCTCCAGCCCTTTCCTCCAGCTTGTAGTCCTGAAGGACAGAGAGATCTCTGAGAAGTCTGGTTTGAGTCTTGAAAAGAGCTATCTTCCATGCCCTTCCCATTACCTTTGCTATGAAGGAATAAACATCACTCTCAGCTTTTTGAAGTATTGAGGCCAAAGGACCCAACCTGAGCTCCAGGATAGGCTCTTTCATCTGCTAATGAGTCAGTTTTGAATTAAGGAATGTTATGCTGTTGCACAGAGCTGTAGCAGTTGTTTAGAGGCTGTGCATCAGCTCTGTGCTCTTTTTCACCTGGCATCTTGTTTTACGTGGCGTTCGGATATCACGTAATATTACCCTAGAAGCAAACTTCTCAGGTTTTCTAAGTGCAAGTCTCCTGTGCAGTACTGGCTGCAGAATTAGGAATCTTGGCTGAATGCTTCTGAGCCATCTTTTTCTTCTTATGGCTTCTGAGCCATTTGTTTCTTAAACAGAAGAAGACACATAAAACAGGTGCTACCTTTCATTTGATAGAAACTGTTTACTTGTTGGTTGTATAAGGCTTTTGATAGACTTTGGTAGTGCAAGTGTCCTCAGAACATCTCCTTTCTCTTTCTCTTAGTGACTTCTCTCTCTTCAATATGTATTATGACTTCTTTTATGATGGCAAAGAGTGGTGCTTTCATAGCCTCTGACCCAAAGAAGCAAAAAAGATCTCATTTGGGAGCAATTTAGGGTGGCTGAGCTCAGATCTCCTGCATCCTGGTGGAGTTCTTCATCTGCAGATATTTCCTCCTGACTTCTGCAACTGCCCTGCACATGAACTACATTCATCGTTTGCTCTGTGTGTCAATCCACAGTCTCTGCAGCATTGCCAATGATCAGTTTTAGCATGTAAGTTCTGAAAGGAGTTGTTTTGCAAAGTCACCATTTCTTGTAATTCCTCAGACAAATATGAGAAATTTCAGCTTCTGTGAATGATCTCCATTTATCAGTGCACCCAATTTTCCCCAGAGATCTCCAATAATTTATCAATATCCCGGAGTTTAAGCTGTTTATGAAATAAGGATTTTCTTGGCTGGATGGTATTGTGTGACTTCAGACCTTGGAGGTCATCTTGTTCAACCCTCATTTAGTTGCAGCAGAGCATTGATTCAGTTCTGCCTTTCATACCAAAGATAGAGCAGTCTTGGAAACATAGAGGGACACAATAGAGAGGTACATTTTATTTTCGGTTTTCATTATGACCTGGCCAGATAGTTCAGTGCTGATTCTCAGGCAGTGAGACAAAAAGAGTCTGGGAGGCAAATCCTATTTCCAGTGATTTTATTATGCCATTTGCAAAGATACTTGAGTTTAAGAGGCAGGTTTCCCAAAGTCTTTGGGACCAGGCTGCTCCCATTGTTCTCAGCATACACTGGGGAGATTTTCCTTGTACAGAACAGGGGTGGGATGTGGAGATTTCTTCATTGTTCCCGGACTGGGTGGAGTGAATTTCTATTGTTCTTTAGTGAGAGGCAATGGGTTTCAACCACCCTAATCAAGCTGCAGGCTCCATCAGTGTGCTGTCAATGAGTTAGTATGCCTACAGGGCATAATCTAGTAGTTTACCAAGATTTTCTCTGGGGCCTCGAACAGCTGTGCTGTGAAAGTAGAGGCTCTGGTTTTATCTTTGACATCACTTCATGCTTGCAGCCCTGGAGCAGGGCAGCAGTTTATTCAGCACAGTATTCTGTAGACTCATAACCTGCCTACTTTAATTGTCAGCACTAGTATTCCTAGCATCAGTGCACCTTCATCTCTTTGCAGTACTTGAATATCTCTGCCTCTTGCTGTGCTTGCAGCTGCTTTCTGATTTTTTTTTCCCACTGCTTTAATGTGCAAAGTTTCCCCCATCGCCTTTTGCCAAGGGTCGTGGCTATGAAGAACTTCTGCCCAGTGAAGTCACAGTCCTAAGAATCTAAAAGTTGTTTTAAACATGAATGTAAAAGGAGCAATGGGAATAGGCATATCTGTGATCTCAGACTGCAAATGCTTTGTTTTTCTTTTACCTCATCAGAATGCTTATTTTGGATGTATCTTGCAGAGACTTAGTGGCAAGGCCCAAGCACACCTCCTGTGTGGAAGCATCATCTACTTGTCTTCTCACAGCAGTTATGGCCTTCTTGGGTGGGGAGGGAGATTTATGCAGCCAGGGGAGAAACCATAAAGCCAAACAGATAGTGCCCTTTTCCTCATGGCCTCAGGGAACGTTTGCCATCTCACAGAGACAGTAAGGGTAGTCACATGCAAACCACCTTCTCTCCTGAAAGCAGTTCCCCTCCCAAGAGAAAACGCTGGTGTCCCAGTTTCAGCACACAGCCACTCAACCAGCCAAATCCCAAAGTGACTGCTAAATACTGAGAGCTACTCATTCAAGAAAGAAATAAATGCGCCTGACTGGGAGAACCCAGATAAAACCCTTCATACCCTGAAAAGCAACACCCTCCTTGTTCATGACGTGTAACATTGGGAAATAAGCAGAACACTGCCTATTTCACAGTGAGATAGTCACCAACAACTACGTTCATTAAGTCCTTTACTTGAACCCTATCCAGAAAGAGATATTTATGTTTAGAAAGAAAACACACACTTTCCAAGAGGCAACGCGTGGGACTTCTGAGGGCAAGGGGAAATGTGTGCCCCTTCTGAGCACAAGAAGACTGCACAGAAATCCCTATCATTACAATTCAAGTCAGGGACAGGTGAATCTCTTCTGTGAAGATGACACATTCAGTTCAGTGGAACGTTTTTCTGGGCAAAGAACATGGATTGTACAGGCAGCTGCCATCAGATCCTGAGCTCAATCCTATCATCTAGAAAGAAATTCCCTAACATATCCCTAATAGACTGTCTGGTCAGGAAATCTATTTCCGGCATCCAACATATAAACAAACTGTCAAACAAAACAGAAAGCATTCTGTATGAGTAGGTTACTCCATGGGCTCCAGAGTATCATTTTCTGTCTTATGGCATACCCATACTTAAGCCCATGGGAAATAATGTGTATTACCCTATGGAGAAGGCCATAACTGTACTGGAAAGCTGTTGAGATCAGGAAGCAGGTTCTCTCAAGATCTCTTCAACTGCTTTCTCTCAGAAAAATAAATTGCAGTATTCTGTGCTACAAGACAGAGAACACTGAAGAACCTTTTACACTTCGACAAAATAAAGAAATAAGTACATACACAAATGAATGAGCAAATAAATTAATAAACAAACCCCCTAACTCAGAAGATACCTGGTGGGTTTGAGAGTAAAACCAAGGCACCAGGAAAAACTGACTTCTCAATGCTGAGACATCCATTTTAGCGTCTGAGTTAATCGGAATTCCATGGATTTATTATGCTGTGCAAGACTGACTACAATGAGATTGCCCAATTTACTATATTCTACCCATTCAAGTAGAAACAAAAGCATCCTGAAGACAATTACTTCAAGCATGCTAGACATGCTGCCTACACAGCCATCCTTCTGTGAGGCAGAAGGTGCTTGAACTAAAATCCAACCCAGGTGGAAGTTTTGGTATCTTTGATGAAAAAACATATGACAACTACAATAGAACCACGTCATGCTCAGAAAAGAGATAAATAGAAGACTCCTCAGTTCTGTCCATATACAAATGGAAATGTCTGCTATTGTGGGAGCAATATAAGAAGTGACAGCTACACCATCCACAGCTCTGCTCTAGTCCAAAGAAGCTATCCAATTCAAAGAGAGAATTGCTCCTGGGATCATTTCCCCTTGCCAAAGAAGTTGCGTGAGCCAAAAGGAAGCAGAAGGTCAGGGCTGGTTAATTAAGTTGACCTGGCAGAAGGGCATGAAGTCCAAGGCTTCAGGAGGCAGCTGTGCTTCAGCAGGTACCTGAAGTGGTATTTGTCCAGCACTGGAGCACCATCTGGTGACAAGAAAGAGAAATAGGTCTCTGCAGACCTGATCATGTCTGCAAAGAACCACATCTTTTCTCTACGATCAACACGTTGTCCAGGCAACTAAGCACTGGAACCTTCAACAGAAAATATCTGTTCTCTCGTGGCTCTTTAGCAGGAAATGTGACAAAATATCTAGAGAGGAGGAGTCCATAGCATATACTGATACAAAATTACTGCATGTCTTTAAATTGCAGGTAAAAAGAAGCTAGCCCAAAGATGTAGCCTAGCATACATAGAAGTTATTCTGTAAGTCTTAATGTAATTATGAGTAGAGAAGGAAAGACTGTGCACAAGAAAGAATGAGTATGTGTCTAAGTGGTTTGCACACAGCTGTATTAATATTGATAGTTTTCAACAGGAATGAATCCCCCTTTGTATGAAATTTCCTGGCCCTTTAAACTTCACCTTTAAAATTAAGACTTCTAGGCTAAAGCATCAATGCTAGCTTTTTGTAGTGATTTTTTTTACTTTTAAGCCTTTTATATTCCGCACTCTCATGTGAGGCCATGTTCAGATCTCTGTTATTTATATTTCACCAGAAGGAAAAAAAAAAAAAAAAAAAAAAAAAAAAAAGGACTATAAAGGGAAACATACCTCTCCAGAGGAAGAGAAACAGATTTGCTAAGTTGTTCACAGGGTTTCCTTCTCATCCTTTCTTCACTTTAGATTGGAAACTTTATGTAATATGTGAACTGGCCACAGCAAAATCCTTAGGATGCCAGTATCTGGCTGTCCAATGTGGTTTGCACAAACCACCATCAAAGTTGCTAGAAGTTGCTACCTTTTCCTAAACTGAGGCCTAAACCATTTGTTCCAGCATCACTGGTGAGGCAAAGCTTGTCTCTTTCCACAGCTGTCCAATTGTTCTGTATATGAGAGCAGAGACATAAATTTGGAGGCGCAACTCACTGTCCACATTATCAGAGAAAAGACTCATTGCTGCATGTAACGTTTACAGGATTGGGGTTTTTTTTCTTTTTCTTTTTCTTTTTTTTCCTGTGAATAAGCCTTCAAGTCCAATTCATATCTGGTAAGTTGGCTGTCCAAGTGGTCTACTGGGGTGCAGAGTTGATAACTTTGAGAGCAGCGTGATATATGATAAGCCGTACCTCCCAACTGGGAAGCCTGATAATATGTAACATTTGAGAATAGCACCAGCATTTTTCATAAAGTGGATTTTTTTTAGTTGTAGGGTTGAGTATGAGCTTGGCATTGCAGGACAGCTGTTATCTGACCTCTGACTCTGATTCAGATTTCTTAGGTGAAAGAGAACAGATGCCAAACAAACCTTCTAAATACTGGCCGCACCTCATTAGAAATGTGTGTTTCATATTGTGCTCAGTGTTGCAGCTTAGCATACTAACATTGCTTTTGCAAACAGTATTGTTAATTGTGCATGGATGTACCAGTGTTTTGGGTAGCCTGTACCACAGCTATGAATATCAACAATGCACAGATCAGGCGGTTATATTTTTCTGGTACTGCCCCTTGCTTGCATTTATGTTGATATTTCTCCCTGTTTATTCAAGGGTGTTTCTTAAATCAGTGTTGAAATTGGAGGGAGCCTCTAAAGACAATGAAATCTTTCTCATTAATTAGCATATACCTTTGCTCTCATTAAATGATGCACTGGTCCAATTTCTGCTCATGATCAGGACTGCCAAGGCCACATTAGATAGTCTAGATGAAGCTGATCCAAACAGAAGCTGATGGATCACACCCTACACTTGTAGAAGTTTTCTTTTTACAATCAAAGCTATCATTTCTTGTCATATGCCCTGAGGATTAGAAAGTAGGTGTCATGAGGACTGAGAGTACACTCCACACAGAGCATGCAGTGTGACATATAGGTCAGTGGGTGCTTAACTTCTGATTTTCTTTTTCATTTCACACGGTACAAGCTTTAACAAATGCAGCAGGGGAAGCATTCTCCCAGAACTGATAAGCTAAGCTGTCACTGCTGAACTCCACATCCCCACATGCTACATGAAATTTATCACAACACTGAAAGCTTTAAGACTTTGATCAGTGATTTGTTCCAGAGGTGAACAACCAAACTGCGTCTTATACTGCAAGTCTGACTGGAAATTCCCATGTTTATGCTGGATTTAAATCCTGTTTAATCCTTCTGCAGAGCCTCAGTGAAGGACCCGATGTAAGCCTCAGTCCTCATATGCAGGGATGAGAACAGAAGCATTAAGTTTACTTAGTAGAAAGAAGGTAGAGTCTGAAAATTAGGAGTGTTCTCTATTAGTAGGAAGAAGCAGTGATTTACACTATAATGAGATACATCTCTGTAAGCTGTTTCTCTGCAGAAAGGAACAGATTGGACTGTGAGTCACTCTGAAAGTACTGTGATCCTTTTATATTTTCAGAGCAACAGGTCTTCCACATATGAGTTGTGACGTTACTGGAAGTATGTGATACAGAAAGAACTTCATTTTCCTTCTGTTATTCACCCACTCGCCTGAAAATCAGACAGCACAATAAACCACTGCGGCAGATAAACACAACTTGCATTTCTATTTAGAGGCTAAATGCACTTATATTCCAAAGCAGTTGGCAAAGTACAGTAGAAGAAACAAATCCAAGCTCTTTTCCCACATCCCTTCTAGTGATTGCCAGCTGTTACATATCTCTTTCCCCCAGCCATATCACTGGGTGGGGTGGATTGATGACTGAATATCCTGGCAAGCTCTTCACTGAATGCTGAAATTGTGCTGGGGTGAGCTGATAAATATCATGCCATCTTCTTTGACATGAAAAAAAACTTTAAATGTAGGAAGGTTTTCAGCACAAAACAGAGAAAACTCTAAAGTTTCCAAGCACGTTTCTTCCTCCACAGATTTGATAGGTTGTTTTTTATTTGGTTAGGTTTTTAAAAACAAGTCTGAGAAATTCATAGGATGCATAGACTTGCCAGAATCTGTCTGCAGATGTCTGAAGTACCATCTGAAAATCAAAGAGTTAGGAATAGCCATCTCATAGTTTTAAGTACCGATTCCCCCTTTGTTTTTATTTCTAAATGAAAAGGCACTTAGCTCAAAAGGAGTCAATTTTTTAGGGAAGAAGGTACACTGATGGTGCTTGTCTTCTGAAAGTACTTACCCCAGGGTCTGACCTGGGAGCTGGAGAGCAGCATAGCTTCGCTGCCTCTGGGAGGAGACATCAACTCCAGAACTGGGAGTTTATCTGGAGAAGAACAAAAGTAGCATTTTGCCAATCATATCTTTTCTATTCCCACTTTTCTGTGATCTCTCTCGTTCTCAGAACCAAGCTCAGCCATGATTGCTGCAAGAGGAAGATATAACATGCTCATTTATGGAACAGAGTGGAATATCTCACTGTCTTTCTGCTCTGGAAGTCTTTTTGTTTTAGAACATATGATGGCTAAAACTCTTCATGCACTTTGAAAGTGAAATCTCCTAAGTGAAACCAGAGAACTTACAGATACCTCAATCTCATGAGCTGATGAGAGATTAGGGCTGTTTAGTCTGGGGAAAAGGAGACTGAGGGGAGACTTTATTGCTCTCTTCCAGTATCTGAAAGGTGCTCACAGCAAGAGTGGGGTTGTCACTTCTCACTGGTGATAGATGACAGGATAAGGGGAAATGGGCTCAAGTTGTGCCAGGATAAGTTTAGGTTGGATATCAGGAAAAACCTCTTTACAGAAAGGGTTGTTAAGCACTGGAATAGGCTCCCCAGGGAGGTGGTTGAGTCACCATCCCTGGATGTGTTTAAAAACTGTTTGGATGTGGTGCTCAGGGATGTGATTTAGCAGAGGGTTCTTACAATTAGGGTAGTATGGTTAAGTCATGGTTGGACTTGATGATCTTTAAGGTCTTTTCCAATCTCAGGAGTTCTACGATTTCAAGATCTGATGTTTGAATCTCAGAAATTCGCAATAAACACTTTGTTGCAAATATGTGCATGTTTATCTAGCATCTGTATCAAAATCTAATATTTGTATCTACCTGCATCTATATCTGCTCTCTGTGTCTAAATAAGAAGAGGAAATTTTACAACATTCACTTTTCCAAATCCAATGCATGACCAAACTCTTGGGAAATGAAAGATTTATAGCACTATGTTACACCAAAACAGAAGCAAGCCTAGCTGCTACCCACAACTGTTCATCTGTGTATCTCCTAAATGCTTTTGACCAACAAAGCAGAACACATCAATTATTTCTGTATCATGAATGCATACTCAAATCAGGATTTACTACAAGGCACGAAGCAGGCACTGCAGTAATGTGTCCTTGAGGCAGAATAGTTTTCCTTCCATCTCTCCTCCTGGTCCCTCTACTACCCTAATTTTAAGATAGAACTTTATGATAAACCAACCTGCCTTTCCAAGAAAGGTGAGATATTTTAATTCCTTGCTTTTATGTCCTGAGCTGTTGCATTTTGGACTGACTGAAATAAAGAAACTCCAGTTGTTAATCATTCATTGCAACTGATAGCAAAATCTTTTGTGATCAAGTATCATCTCTGATGAAAGTGTGCACATTGTTTAAAGATTTTTTCTTTGCCCACTAGATGGAAGTGCCACATACTGTTTGATTTCTTCCCAATGGCAACTGTGTTCTTTCTGTTCTTAGGGAATTCACTTAAAATCATGGGGAGAGGTTCCTATCCCCCTGAAATGTTAGCTATTCTTTCCAGTTACATTTTGAAAGCTGTCAGACAGGTCTTCATCCGTTTAGTGGCTAACATACCAGATTAATTCTTGCTTTGAAAACACCCTCCAGTTCCATGCCAAAGAATTACGTTAGATATCTACAACATAGATGTGCACTGATATTCGGCTTCACTGTAACTAGAAAAAAAAAATCACATGCTAAACAAGTACTAAAATAAATGAAAATAAACAGCTTTAAAGCCTGGTCCGAAGTTACAGACAGAATAGATTACTTTATTCAAGGCTTTTTATTCAAGCAGTAGTTTTTTTAGGAAAGGAAGATGAAGGTGCAACCCTGCTGGATGCAGAGTGTACTCTCTCCAAATGATATTAAAGAGAAGAACTGGGCAAAGGGAAATAGAAACACTACTTAGAGCAATACTAATGTCTCTCATTTCCCTGAATATTTAGGCAGGGGTCATGGATGCAAAATCCATCCCGCTATAAGAGCAGAGAAAGTCTGAGACCACATCATGAGGCTGAATGTGTATGGATCTGTAGGGCTAGACAACATGCATCCCAGGGTCCTGAAGGAACTGGCTGATGTGGTTGCCAAGTCTCTCTGAATCGTATTTGAATGGTCACGGCTGTCAGGTGAAGTCCCTGGTGACTGCAAAAAAGGAAATATCACTCCACTTTTAAGAAATGGAAAAAAGAGGGGAGGAAAGTGAAGACCCATGGGACTACAGGCCAGTGAGCCTCACTTCTGTGCCTGAGAAAATCATGGGGCATATCTGCCTGGAACAGATGGAAAGGCACATGCAAGATAAGTAGTTGATCTCAGACAGTCATCATGGCTTCACCAAGGGCAGATTGTGCTTGACCAATCTGGTGGCCTTCCAAGGTGGTGGTGGCATAGATGGACAAAGGGCAACTGATGTTTTCTACGTGGATTTCATCAAGGCCTTTGACATGGTCCTGCATGACATCGTTACTACTAAGTCAGAGAAGTAAGAATTTGAAGAGTGAATTAATTGGTGGATAAAGAATTGGTTGAATGGCTGCAGCCAGAGGATTGTGGTCAATGAGTCTGTATTCAGGTGGAGACCAGTCATGAGTGGTGCCTCAAGGGGGGGTCTGTCTTTGGACTGATACTCTTCAATATCTTTATCAGTGACAAAAATGATGGGATCAATAGTAATGTCAGCAAGTTTACACATGACACCAAGCTGACTGGTGCAGTTGATGTAATAGAAGGAATGGATGACATTCAAAGAAACAGGCTTGAAAATAGGGTCCATGTTAACCAAAACAGGTTAAACAAGGCCAAGTGTAAAGTGTCTTAACCTCATTTTAAGTATATTTAAGCTCTGCAGTTGGACTTGATTTTGCATGGGGCTCAGTACTCTGCAGTCTAATTTCAAGATAACTGGGTTGCTAATGCTATTGAGAGCATGATGTTCAGTGTGTCTTTCAAATTATTTATAGAAAGTCTGTCCCAGTACCTATGGAAGCTGTTCTTGACGTGGTGTATAGTCAACCAGAAAGCTATCACAGAGATTTGCTGAAAGCCATGTTAGTATCATTCTACCTTGAGCAAGTCTTTTCAGTTAAGTCTCTCAGGATTTTTGATCATGTCTCTTCACTAATAATGGGTGCATCTAAATATTTCTGTGCATTTTTGACTCCTGAGGAAGAGCTGGTACACTTTGGCAAATTAATGAAAACAAAAGCTGTAGTTAGAAAGATACTTTGATCAAGTATGGCAACCAGTTGATTTTACTGAGCATTTGAGTCAGGCATAGCTGTTTGGCTCCTTCAATGAAGGCAGACAAGCACAAAAGGGGAAGAATTTGATTAAACAACTATTGCATTATTACAGTGCAGCCCGTTCTAATGCCTCATTTGAAAGGCCTGCTGTACTCTCAGAAGTATGCTCTTGTGAGAACTCACTGTATTTTGTCCAGGCCTGGGAACCCCAGCACAAGGAAGACCTGGAGCTGAGGAGTGAGTGCAGTGGAGGGCCACTAAATGATCAGAGGGCTGGAGCATCACCTCTGTGAGGACAGGCTGAGAGGTGGGCCTCTTCAGCCTAAAGAGAAGGCTTCAAGGGGGACCTTATGGAGGCCTTCAAATACCTGAAGGGGGCCTACAGGAAAGCTGGGGACGTACTTTTCATAAGGGCATGTAGGGCAAGATAAGGGGAAATGATTTTAAACTGGAAGAGGGTAGATTTAAACTAGATATTGGGAAGAAATTCTTTACTGTGAAGTGGTGAGATACTGGAACTGGTTGCCAGAGAGGTTGTGAATGCCTCCTCTCTGGAAGTGTTCAAGGCCAGGCTGGATGAGGCTTTGAGCAATCTCATCAACTGGGAGGTGTCCTTGCCTATAGCAGGGGAGTTGGAACTAGATGATCTTAAATGTTCTCTTCAACCCAAACCATTCTATGAATCTATGATTCTGTGATATTCCTAGAAATCTGAAGCAAATTAAATTGACAATTTCTGGATTATATAGAAATGGTACAAAATTCTCATGCCTGCAGAATCTTGAAATCAAGTCTAGAACAAAACTACACATGGACTAAATTATCTTAAGGAAAAAGCATATCACTTCTAATCCAACTCCATATGGTGTGGGTGATAGTGACACGAGGGGGATGCATTTACTCTCTCGCAATTTGCAGTAGACACACATGAAGTTATTTCTGCACAGCATAGTATTAATCCAAGTATCTGACAAATTGAAGTCTGATAAAGCCAAAGCTGGTGCTTTACTCTGTGCAGCTTATGAGACATGTCAGACATCTTCTTGGTTATTTTTTGTTATTCAAGTACTTTAGAACTAGGGTATGCATACTGAGGTTGCTTATGCTCTGATATTGCAAACTGATACTTGTCAAAACAAACTTATGGTATTAAGTGGAAAAATGCTCAAACCACTCTTGCAAGTGAAACTTTCCAAAACTTTCTTGAATAATGTGTGTTGGAGTAGTACCTGGGCTGATATGTCATCCAAGTTAGAACAAGGGAGACAACACAGAATCACAGAATCACAGAATCACCCGGGTTGGAAGGGACCTCAAGGATCATGTAGTTCCAACCCCCCTGCCTAGCAGGGCCACCAAACACACACACTCAGATCAGGTTGCCCAGGACCCCGTCCAGCTTGGCCTTAAACACGTCCAAGGATGGGGCATCCACAACCTCTCTGGGCAGCCCGTTCCAGGGCCTAACACCTTTATGCACCTCTCTATACATCAGCCCTCTAAGCACAGGAGCTGGGATACCAGAACTGAAGGGATGAACTGCAAGTATGTAATAAAGGGGTCTGTGGCATATATTGGCATTGTGATATTTTTGTACTCAGACAAGGGATGTTATCTAGTCAGTGTCTGCAATTTTCATACGTAAGCAGACATGGTACTGTGTGAATGAAATTCAGGCTCCTGAGGCATGAAACATTCTGAAGAATGAGCAAAAATGTCTCAGAGATAAATAGCATCCTTCTGCATTACGCATCAAGTGTACTGAGGTCCTTGAGAAAAAGCAATCCCATGTCTGGGCTTCCATTTTCCCAAGGCACTGCTATTTCTATGGTTCAACAGACATCAAGAAACCCTTTTCACGCCCCTAACTCACAGTAAACACTCTTTGTGTACTGAAAACTGCCTCCATACCAGAGCTTCAAAAAGACCTTCCTGCAGGAACACATCCAGATCATTACACTCAGGAAGTTTCCCATGAATATCTCAGTTGGGTGCAAGGCACTGCCACTCTGTCTCCAGAGGAATGAAAGCGCAGGAGCTGGTGCTCCTCCTTCGTTCTCAGCCTTACCTCACCCCCTTTTCCCAACTTCCTGCCATGCAGTGTCACAGTACCCATGCTGGGGAGCCCCTACACTCCACCCACTGGTTCCTGCAACCCACAAGTCCATTATCACTGCGGACAGCAGCCCACAGGTTATGGGACTTCTAAGCCAAGGTCTCTCAGGCTCTGCGCTCTGCTCGGATACATCGTGAACACCCGGAGTAGTGTTTTTGGTGGGTGTTGCTGCCACAGCAACTTCTGAGTAGACCAAGAGATGACAGCACAGTCGTGTCAATTGCTCATCTGGACAGAACACAACCTCAGTTTTCTGTTTGGGCAGCAGCACCACGCCATAACTCCATGCAGGAGGGAGCATATCGGTAACATTATCACCAGAGAGTACTCAGCAGTACAACAGAGGGTGTGTGGCACAAAGTTAACAACACTTGAGACTTTTACTGCATTTTAAATACTTCTATTTGTCAAATAGATTCCAAATACTACAAGTCATCCAGTGCCACTGAGGGCTTGTGTGTGACCAAGATGCTGGCCCAGCCCTGGTGTCATCAACTGCCGTGGCTTTGTCTTACTGTTGCTTGTGGGGTGGCCTCTTGGAAGGTGGTGTGAAGATCCAGGCAGGGTAAGTCCTCTTCTTCTGAATTAGAAAAAGAAAAAGAAGTTAGGCTACAATCACTTCATGGGAGGAGAGAAAAAAGTGTACACGTCCCTCAGGGGACATGCTCTACTCACCTGTACAGCTTCAAGTGTACTTTCTGTGTTCTCCATGCCTCATCTAACCTTTTATTGAAAATCTTTAGGGCTGGTGACTCTAGCACTTGCCTCGGCAGCCTATTCCACTACCTCACCACTCTTTCTGTAACGAAAATTTTCCTATTATCCAATCTGAACCTACTCAGATGTAACTTAAGAACATTACTTCTTATTCTATTGCTAGTTACCTGGGAAAAGAAGCTGATCCCCCATCTCACTACAGCGTCCTTTTAGGTGGTAGTAGATAGTGATAAGGTCTCCCCTCAGACTCCATCAGATCACCCTGGCTATGGCACATATCTGCAGGCTCATACAGCAAGAGAGTGCATTCAGTAAAACCTCATACAAAGCTGTGAGGCAGTAGGACACCTTCCTGCACTCTTTTTCTACACTCCAGTATGCTAGCTAGACCTCTGAGTGCCTGGTTCTTCCCACAGGAGTTCAAATGCAGCCCTCACCTTGCTCTCATTATTTTCCCTCCCTTATAGTTAGTTCCCTAAGTGCCAGCTTTTCTTTCCTAGACTGGTGCTGGTCTTGAGTAGCCTCATGGCATTTTTTTTACTTCTCCCTAGAAGTACAACTAATGTTTTTCAGATAATAGAGGAATAGTCACAGACGGATAGCCATGGCGTGGAACTGGCCCCCTTGGGCCTATGTGTACAGAAGGGATTGCAGAAATGGAGATGGTTGTGCCTAAGTCCCTCTCAGCACTGCAGGATCTGAGGGGCATTCAGTGAAGCTGTCTGCAGAGAGATGAAATCAGAAGACATTTTTTGTATCATTTTTAACCAATAACTATGCACTCAGGAATGCATGCTGATACATAATATGATAAAGAGGGGGATGAAATCTAAATACCAATCTTGTGGTCTGAAGAGTACTTAATTGGTAGTATGGGCACATTCAGATTAGAAGCTTTGAAATTCAAAATATATTTGTGTTTTTTCTTTTTCACACTCCAGTGTAAGAAATTACATAGCTTTTAAAGTTTAAAAATAAATTTCTTACGTAGGATTTCCAGTAAAAGATGGTTCAGTGCTGCAAGAGTTTATGGCTCAGGTTAGAGATTCTATCAGTATTCCCATCTGGCCATTAATCTGCTGTGCTCTTGTTATTTAATTAATGAAATGGACTCTACACTTGGGATCACTGAAGAGATGTTGGAAAACTCCATTTCAGAGGGCTAATAGAATTAGGTATTTTAGCAAAGCTTGTTAACAGTTACATCAGTCTTGTTAATTAATATGTAACTTCATTTTAAGTATGGTCAAGAGATGATTTTTACTTTTTGTACCACCAATAATATGACTATAGATCCTAATGATCTGTTTCTTGTTGATGTCAGCCTTGCTAGTCCAAGAAAACTGACAGTCTGCCAGTTTTGGGAACTGATCTGTGTTAAGATAACTGAAGAACATACAAATAATACACACGTACACTGAATTAGTACAAAATGTTTAGTGATTAGTACAGCATAGTTGGAATTGCCTCCAGCTTTCTTTCTACCCTAGGTTGTCTCATTCTCACTTATCAGGAAAAGAAGTCATGTTGCTCAATAAGATCACTATACCTTACAGTAGAGATTTGTTGATGCGCAAACCTGCATGAGCATCTCATAAAATATTCTGAGTAGGAGTGAACCAACGAAGTTTATCTCCTGTCTCCAGACAGGATCACACAAAATTCGAGCCCTTTGAGACCATCCTGACCCCCAACTGCCCTCCCCTGACACAGCTCCATGCTATTCCCTTGTTCCCTCGGGCCTGTTGCTGTCACACAGAGCAGAGCTGAGCACACCAAGGAACTGGAGCTGCTCTTCACACACCTTTCCGTCCAGACCGTTCACCATTTTCACACCCTTCCTTTGACACTCTGTAATGGTTTTATGCCTTTCTTACATTGTGGTACTCAAACCTGCACTCATTGCTGGAGGTGAGGCTTCACAGAGCAGAGCAGAGTGGAACATCCCCTTCCCTTGATGGGCTGACTGTACCTGATGAACACTAGGATATGGTTGGCCCTTTTCCTGCCAGGATGCATTAACTCACATTCATTATGCCTTCAACTCCCAGATTTCTTTCCACAAGGCTGCTCTCCAGCATATTATCCCAGAGGCAGTATGTATAATCAGGAAAATCCTGACCTAGCTGCAGAAGCCAGCACTTGCTCTTAGTAAATTTCATATAATTAATGACTGTCCATCCCTTTAATCTGTCAAGATCTCTCTGCAAACCTCTCTACCTTTGAGAGAGTCAACATCTCCACCTAGTTTTCTTAGTGTGCATTCAACTCCTGCATCCAGATCATTTTCTAAAATACTGGCCCTGAAGGGAACTGGCCCTAAAATTGAGAGCTGAAATTGAACCCTAAAACTGAGGTCTTAATACTCGCATTACCTTTCCATCACAGCTACATGGCTTCCTCACAACAGCTGTAAAGATGCAAAAGACTGCAAAGATTCCTAAACTATTCTTACATCACCGCTCCAGTGGCTAACAGATAGGAATGAAAAAAACATCAGTAGATTAAATTCACTAGGGAAATACCCCCGTACTCATCTACCCCCTGTTGTGTCAAAGTTTAGTGATGTACAAAGACATTGTCCCTAAAGCAGAGTTTAGGAAGGGGAAAAGCTAGAGCAGAACAATCTTTATTAATGCTATGCCAGAGTCAACCCAGATATTTGGAGTCATCTTGGATGAAAGAGAATGCAAGAGAAAGAATTTCATGGGAAGCAGTGTCTTCTTGACAGCCAAGAACTGGGATTCAGGAGCAGATCTTCCCATAAACTTTAGATTTGAAATGTGTCTGACAGGGATTATTTTTGGCAGACTGTGTCTTAACACTGTCTGCCAGACCTTGCAGGGGAGCTGCTGCCAGATTGAAAGTAGACTTTGTAGGTAAGAAAGAAAAAGATAGTTACCGACATCAAGATCTTGTTAGCTTGAAGACTAAGCTAAGCTACTACAGCAACACAGGATAGTGGTCTTTGGTACTGAAGATCCCATGGAGTACTGTCATAGAGAAATGGAATTTGGCACGAATGAAAGCTTGGTTTGCTAGGCTGCCAAGAAAGCTGTGAATTAAATGGAACACCTGAAATTTAGGATGGCTAAATTGGACAGCTGCCATCTTATGGCTGTAAAAGGTATGAAATTTAATGGGCCCCATTGAAGCTCACTTTTTGTTTTAGAGTCTTCTTTTTAAGTGTTACCATTTTCTTGTATGTGTGTGTTCTTCCAGTAAACAATAAAACTAGTAGAAAAACCGAATGTGGGCTTTTACTGTATAGAACTGTATGAAATGAGTTTTTAAACAACTGATTGCCAGTGGACTACTTAATTACCATAGTGCTTTGCTATGTGCAGCACTCCTATTGCCACCTCTTGCATTGATAAGCACAGTTGAGTTAGGAAGTCAGAGGTTTCAAGGAAACCTGGAGTTGCTAAATAAGCAGTAAGTTCACATTGCAGTGAAGAACACGTGTGTTGTGTTGGAGAAAACCTCAGCAGAGTGGTGATGTGCTTTTTACAGTAGCAGCCTGCAAACTACTATTTATGCCTTGAGAAAATCTGGCAAATGGATTGGTTGATGACTTTTGAGGAGAAGATCACATTTAGAACATATCATCAGTATCTCTTACTGGGCAGTACTACATATAGTCTGGAAAAATATTAATGTCATGTAGCATCATGACAGGACTTCTGTCTTCAGATAAATATGCAGTAGGAATAGCAGCTCATCTCTGCTTGTTCTTCCTACAGAGAATGCTTTTATTTTGCATCCCTTTTCATTTGATTATACCCAGAAACATCCCACCGGTGATGTTTGGTCCTCTTACATTGATAGTACTGTGAAGAGTTTGAAGGAATTTGCAAAACAATTTCTGCAGATCATGACCTTCCAAAGATATGGTCTGACTATGCAGAATACTTGCAACAGAAAACATTAAAAAATTTCATAAAACAAAAGGTTTTTTCCAAGCTGAAGTCTTGGTGTAAGCCAGCCTGTTTTCAGTCATACACAGGACTGAGTCCACCTTGCTCAAGCAAAAACTAAGTTCTGATACTTCTTCGTAGTTAGGTAAACTTCACACATTACTCATTGACAATCAAAATGTATTTGTATGTACGTAGCTCTCTGCATCCACATGAGGGGGCAGTTGAATAAAATTTTAAAGAGTTTGCTGCAAAACTGCTTTTTCATGACTGATTTTGTTTTCAGTGTTCATGTGTGCAAGAGACGAAGAGCAAAGTGATGAAGAAAGTGTATGGAAATAAGCTGAGTTCATTATCAGTTCATTAGGTAGCTTGTCAAAACCTTCTAATAGGTTGTTCTTGCATCATCACAGTGAAGTTTTGCTTCAAGTCCACTAACACAATGCACACACAAAAAGTAACTTACTAAAGGAAAAACTAGGTCATTTAGTTCTGCGGGTTGAAAGGTTTGTCTTCTGTTTCAGAGATAAAAAGAAGTTCAATAGCCTGAAAAATCCTGAGATCTCCTGTGCAGAGAATCCGTGCCTCAGTTACATAGCAATTTTGCTTCCATAATCTGCCTAGAGTATGGCAATGCTTACTTGCTCTTTCTAGCTTAGTAGCATTCATTTTTACCCACTGTAGAGTTGAATATTTACAAAACTGAAGCTATAATAGGTGTTGGCATTACCTTAAACGTCAGCAGTACCTAGACTTAACTCCACTAATAGACTCAGTGGCAGTTTCTAGTATGCAATTCCCTTTAAAAGATTTAATGTTACTCCTCTTTCCACTCTTGCCTTTGTTCACTTTAAATCCTAAACTCTTGGTACCAACTTTCTGTGCTTTCTTGGGCTGCAGACATCTTGCACAGAGCTCTGTTTTCACTGGAGCATTGAGGGACCTATTTCTGTTTTGTCCGGCTCATGTGTGTGGTGGAAATGTCTACCACTGAAAATCCACTGATGAAAATCCACTACAGGAGCAGATTTTGTCCTGTTCATAGATCCAAAGGTTCCTCTGGGCTATGTCAGATTTGTCTTACCTTAGGAGGTGCCTGCTGACCTCAATTATCAGATTACCAGCAAAGAGAGGGAAGAATTAAAAAGTGATTAGTGTGATTTAGCTAAAGTAGCATCTTATTTATTGCAGTTTCTTAAAACTTATTCCTCTTCTATTGTCAAGAGGTGTCTGATATTACTCTGCTCTGTCTCCCAGGTGCCCTACAACAGCCAGCAACTAGCTTGAAAACAGCGCTTGTAACAAGAGAGCTTATGTGTGGTGGGGACTTAGAGTGGGATTAATAGAAGAGAAGGCAGGAAATACTGAAGGTCCATTATTAAAGCCGAATGCTGTTCTGTTAACATCTTTGATTATTCAGAACACATTTTATCCACTCTGAAAGCTGTCAGCTATCTGACACTATTCAAGGTCAGCTACAAGAACACCTTCCTGCTTCTTAGACATTTCATCTGCAGAACTGTGGCTGCTAGTTATTTCTTTGACAAAGCTATGACCATATTCTTCGATTCTTTTTCGGGAGAGGCAGCTGCTTGGCTCCACTTACAGCATTGGATTTGTAAATTCATGAGACTCCAGTTAAAAACCAGATCAGTTTTCTAAGCTCCATTAGCGACACTCTAGGGGAAAAGGATTTTAATTTGTTGTTATGAATACAAATTTTATCTCTTTATTTTTGTCAGATTGTGAGGGAAGTCTACAACAGACAGACCTTTCACCTTAGCAGTGTAAAGGAGTGTCCCTCAAACAGAATGGAGAAGGCAATCAGTGTTTCTAGTGTTTGTAGTATGTCTCAAATGCTGGTGGGACATGCATTCCATTAGGAGATGTGATCTAATAAAGCAGTGGGCAAAGTTCTTGTGCCAACTGTTCCTTTTGTCCAGCTCACAGATTTTCTGTGAGACAGTGATGAGTTGATGTTCCCATGCTTTCAGTATCTCTCTGCACATCAGACAGCTAATTATGCAAAATTTCTTCTTCTTTTTTCAGTATTACCTGAAGAATGGATCCAACAGTACTTTTCACCTTATAACTGCTCCTTTATGGGATCTTGATGCAGTAAGCTGTGGCAATACAGGAACATGCTCTGGCTAGGCCTGCTCATTCAAAGCCTTGAGTATTGGCTCAACTCCTTTTCTCTTGATAGTGATTACAGCAAACTCCCACTGAGCTCAGAATAATCAAGCTAAATTTTCGCTGCACTGTCAGCATGTATTCTATCCTTCCTTTTTCTGAGTGGCGCGTGGGTAGACATAGTCTTCAGTGAGGGATCAGAGAATTTCTGCCACTGTGAGCACTGGCAAAATGTTCTGTAACTATACCAGATGCATCACTGATTGCTAAAGGTAGATTCGTAGATGCTGTGGGGTTCAAATCTAGAGAAATGTTATACTTATGTCTGTACACATCTGTGTCCAAAGAGGACAAAGAATTATGTAAATATCAAAATCACAAGAAAACAGTTGTGTAAAGAGAGCAATAGGCCTCTGCACAGGTTCAGCACTGTACATTTTGCTCACAGCAATCAGGGGCATATCCAGCCCCGGGCTGGAAAGGAATACACTTTCATCATGTTATGCTCACTGGCACAGACTACTGTAAACCAGTTTAAATCTAATCTTGAAGAACTTCTAGGCATATTAAAAAAAGAAAAGTCTGAAAACCACCAAATATAAAGTCACCATCTTTGGTTCAGGAAGTCTGAGCCAATGACATCCAGAGGCTCAAGAAGAAATGCTTAAATCTCTTGCTATGTTTATCTTTTCTTTCCCCCTTTGCTGTAGTCAAACAGCACACTGGCTCATTGGGATTTTGTGGGTCTTGTTCAACTGCCCATTTTTCCTCCTCTCTACTGTTAAATTGTTCTTTACGCAACTAAGGCCAAGGTCTTAGGCACACATGCATTTTTCCTCTGCAAAGGTTATGGCATTTCAGCAGTTCCGAGGCAGTCACAGTCCAAGGACCAAAGGACAAAGGGATGTCAGCCCCTGCAACAAAACACTTTGGCATCTTTATGCTTTCTTTATGCTTCGCCTCTCCCTCATCCCAAGCCTCATTTTATTCTGCCTCAAGCCCAGTAGTGATGGTATTGAAAACACTAGGAAAGATCATGGAAAGAAATGCATGAAGAAAAGCAGAATCCAACATTCCAATAATTAAAACTGAGCAATCCAATTTTAATGTCTTCATCAGTGACACTGACAGTAGGATCAAGTGCACTCTCAGGAAGTTTGAGGATTAC
Source organism: Centrocercus urophasianus (assembly GCF_019232065.1). NCBI lineage: Eukaryota > Metazoa > Chordata > Aves > Galliformes > Phasianidae > Centrocercus > Centrocercus urophasianus. Next base: position 9,177,664 of record NW_024884767.1, on the reverse strand, counting down.
ACCAAGCTGACATGCCTGAGGAATGGGATACCATCCAGAGAGACCCAGACAGGCTCAAGTAGTGGGCCCAGGCAAACCTCATGAATTTTGACTAATCAAAGTGCAACATCTGCTCCTGGATTGAGGCAACCCTCATAGTTAGTGCTAGCCAGGGGAAGAAAGGGGAGAGCACAGCTCTGTCAAAAAGGACCTGGAAGTACTGGTGGGTGGCAGATGGACATGAGACAGTAGTCTACCCTCACAGCCCAGAAAGCCAACATGTCCTGGGTTGCATCAAAAGAATCATGGTCAGAAGGACCATGGGAGGTAATCCTGACCCTCTGCTCCATGCTGATGAGGCCTCACCTGGAGTACTGTGTCCAAATCTGGAGTCCTCAGTATAGAAGAGACATGGACCTGTTGTAGCATATATAGCATATGCCACAAAAATGATACAAAGGATTGAATGTATTTCCTATGAGGACAGGCTGGGAGAGCTGGGACTATTTTGCCTAGAAGGGAGGCTATTCTAGGCTATTTTGCCTAGAAGGCTCTTTACCCTCAGCAAGTTTGCTGACGACACCAAGCTGAGTGGTATGGTTGACACGGTAGAAGGGAGGGATGCCATTCAGAGGGACCTCGAGAGGATAGAAAGCCATCAGGTGAACCTGATGGGGTTCAACATGGCAAAGTGCGGAGTTTTGCACTTGGGCCAAAGGAATCCCAGGCATCCACACAGACTGGAAGGAGCGGTCCTTCCAGAGAGCAGCCCTGTGAAGAAGGACCTGGGGGTCTTAATAAAGGAAAAACTTAACATGAGCCAGCAGTGTGCTCTTGCAGCTCAGAAAGCAAATGGTATCCTGGGCTCCATCAGAAGAGGGGTGGCCAGCAGGGACATGATGGGAGATGATTGTCCCTCTCTACTCTGCTCTTGTGAGGCCCCATCTGGAGTACTGCATCCGAGTGTGGAGCCCCCAGGACAAAAAAGACAGGGAGCTGTTGGAGAGGGTCCAGAGGAGAGCCGCCAAGATGATCAGGGGACTGGAGCACCACCCCTACGAAGACAGGCTGAGGGAGCTGGGCTTGTTCAGCGTGTAGAAAAGAAGGCTGTGGGGTGACCTCATTGCAGCGTTCCAGTACCTAAAGGGAGCCTACAAAGAAGAGGGGAATCAGCTCCTTGAAAGGATAGGTAAAAGCAGGACAAGGGGAAATGGCTTTAAGTTGAGGGAGGGAAGATTTAGGTTGGATGTCAGGGGGAAGTTCTTTACAGAGAGAGTGGTGAGGTGCTGGAACAGCTGCCCAGAGAGGTTGTGGATGCCCCGCCCCTGGAGGTGTTCAAGATCAGATTGGATGGGGTCATGGGCAGCCTGGTCTAGCATTAAATGGGGAGGCTGATGGCCCTGCATGTGGCAGGGGAGTTGGAGATTCATGATCCTTGAGGTCCTTTCCAACCCTGGCCATTCTGTGGTTTTGACACTGGTCTCTTTAGTATCTAAATGGGGCTGTAAGAAGGAAGAGGACAGACTCTTCAGCAGGGTTGGTTGTGATAGGACAAGGGGAGATGATTTAAAATTGAGGGGAGATTTAGACTGGATAGAAGGAATATTATTTTTCCAGTAAGGATGGTGAGGCACTGGAACAGGCTGTCCAGAAAGGTGGCAGATGCCCCGTCCTTGGAGACATTCAAGGTCAGACTGAATCTGGCTCTGAACAACCTGATCTAACTGTAAGTGTCCCTCTCTGCAGAAGAGTTGAGCTGGATGTTTTTTAAGGGTCAGATCCATCTCTTATGATTCTATGAGAAGACTCTTGAAGTCTTAATTTTTTTCCTTACCACACACTGTGTGATGAAGAAAGCAGCAATCAGTACATAGTGGTGTAAAAAGTCCTTCTACTTGATTTCTTAAGAGCTGCAAATTGTTTAGACTCAAATCTCATGTTGCCTTTTCTTTGGAGAAAGCCCACAGGAAGAACTTTGAAAGTTAAAAGCACAAGAGTGAATTTTTTCCTCCATTGCAATGATCAGAGATTTTTGAAGAAAGAAAATTTAAAAGGAAATTCAGCTTCTTCAGTGCTCCTACCAGTTATGCTGTCAAGGCCAGAAAAACTCTGACTCAGCTGCACAAGGAAACTGATTTGCTAAACGTCTCCGTAAAGGAGAATTTAAAAGTCATTAAAAGCTTTGCCTATTATTTGCTTGACAGAACTGTGGTTCAACTAAACCAAAAGTAAAGATAATCCTAAGGGAAAGCCAGTGAGTATAGAATGGGAAGACAGTTTTTTACTTCTTTCAACAAGAATATACTTACAAATTTTGCTGCTGATTTCTTTTCATTCTGAAACACATCAGAAATGCTGACAAATACCCCAAACAGCCTTTCTAGTTGCTCTGTGTAAAATGATGTGAAGTGAATACAGAAAGCAGGGAACAGCAGCTGCAATCACTTGATGGACAATTGCACTTTCAACTAGTTTTGTACTTCCAACCCAAAAAAGTAGAGATTAATCTTTTATGGCAGTCTCAGTGATTGTAGATTTTCACAGAACACATTTCATATGAAATACATACACATTCATTAATACAATCATTGCATTCCTAAAGGATACCAAGGACGTGCCAGTCCATTATTAATGCACATGAAACCTGATTTCAACTTGTGGTTTAACCCTGCAGTATCTCAGCATCACTGAGTCTTTTGCTCAATCCCAATTACCACTGGAATGTGAGAGATAATTGGGAAAAAAACAAGGTAGAACTTGCTGTTTGTGATAAAAACTATGTATGAAGACAGAAAAGGAAGAAAGGAGAATAAGAATTATAACAATAATTATAATATTATGATATATATTTACAGAAGAATTGCACACAAAACAATTGCTTACCACCTACTGACCTCTGCCAAGCCAGTCTCTGGGGAGCAGCTGCACACTGGGCAATTCCTCTCAGTTTTTTAAGCTTTTTCAGATGATGCTATATGGTTAGGAATTTCTATTTGGCCAGTCAGGTAAGCTGTCCTTGTTCTGTCCCTTCTCAGCTCCTTGTGCTCCATACCAGACAATATGAAAAAAAAAAAAAAAAAACCCAACAAAAAAAACAAAACAACCCAAAAATCTCTGTCCCAATTGAAACTAGGACACAAGTACACTTGAGTGATGCAATTTTACAAATACAACATAAAGCCACTGACTTAATCTACTGGCAGAGGATGAAAGATCACTCTACTCTGTATTTGTTCTTGCAAGCAAGGGTGGGTTGGGTCTTCCTGAAAGAGCTCCACCAGTTTCCCTTAATTTCCTTCAGAGAATTAATTAAGAGAAGATGGTAGGGTCTGATATAAAAAATACAAGTATTTGGCTCATTATGTATTAGATTGGAATTGGGATGCTGGTGTAATTTCTCCAGAATATCTAGAAAAGCATATCTAGAATAAAACATTTCAGTGGCATAGGAGATCCCAACAGGTGCAAAGTTTAAAATGGCTACTTTTCAAACTTCTCAGCAATAACGTCTTCCTTAACTGCCAGCACTTATACAAAAATGAGTGGTTTTCATTTTGGGAAAGAGGTCTGAGAGAAGAGATCAAAGAGATCATGGACAGCTACTAAATGTATTTCCACCTGCAAGCATTAAAGACAGAATAGTTATGCGTGTGTTTAGTATCCTGTGTGAATGAAATCAAGGCCATATGTGATTTGTCTATTTATTTAGGCCCAAAAATTTTTAAGTGGACAAAAGTAGAAATGTGCACTGTTTCTTACTCTTATCACTGAAAGCAAGATACTCAAATCACTAAGAGTAGTCAGTCATCATCTCAGGAATGTTTTTTTCTAATATTAATCAATAAAAGGAGCGTTTTCCCTGAATACCTCAGTTGATACATGTGGTGAAAGAACCCTTCAAAAACAAGCTGGCCTGAAACTTCCTCACCTAAAGGGCACTTGCACTGCAGTGAATGTCACGGTGGTTAAGTAACCAGCTGTCTACTCTCGGCATAGCTATTTAGGTAAGATGTGACTATTGCATTGAGCCACAGAAATGGAATCCATTAATGTTCTGTCTAGATAAGGTCAGCCACAGACTAGAACTTAAGAGAGAAATACACTGTTTTGTTTTACTACATGCATCACTGAGGAGTTTTGTTGTATATAACTTGGAATACTTTCCATGGACAGGTGAGTGGGACTGTGCATTACATTTAGCAAATTTTGCAGTCCTTCCCTAGTAAAACAGTGCCTTAATTTGTCAACTGTTTTTTTCCACAGACAAAGCAGAAGGCAAGATCAGGAAGGACTTCGAAATGCCTTTGTGAGGCTGGTGAGCTACTGATGCTCTATTAATAGAGAAACATGCTTGCCAAGAACATGGAGGAGAGTGAACGGTGCCAGCTCTGCATTTCACCCCTGCAAAGTTAATGCCCAAAGCCAATACACTGTTCTATAAACTGTCAAGCTGTGTCTTCTGCCACCACTGACCTATTTATCTATCTCCCTTTGACAGAAACCTGTGTAGTCTGTACTGGACTGTCCTATGATATATTATCTCTGCTTTCTATTACACAAGAATGGAAAAAATGTCAGTCTGATGGTTTCAGAATATAAGGCTTGGAAACAAATGATGAAAGAATGGAGTGGCTTACCTGCAGCTTGTCATGACCTCTTACTTTTCTGGATGTATTGGGCTGTTGGAAAGGGTAAAAACATGGTTCTAGCTCCTCTCTGTATTCATTTTACCCATATAAGCACCAATAAATAAAATGGTGGCAGCAACTGGAATGGATTTAGTATAAGTAAAGGCAGATTTTTATGCTAACTTCAACAACGGTTGAAGCAGCAGTTGCTGAAAGCAGTATTCTGCCCACATCAGGTTTCATAGGATGTGACTTGGCATCAGATTGCCCCAGCAAGGCTTAATTTTAAGCTATATGCGTTCACATCTGCAAACATAATGTTTCTTGAGATATGTCTTAGATCTGACTTCAAAACCTTATACAAAGGTGTAAATACAAAGAAGGTAGCATCTATTTAACTTCAACCTGAGCCCAGATGAGAAGTTTTCTTAACTGCACTGTTGGATTGTTGGATTCCGCTCTCTTCTTCATGTCCTAATTCTTTAAATCTTTTAATTTCAACCCTCATATATCCTTCTTCACTGTCTTCTTAGCAATATCTGTATCTACTACACTTCCTTTCATTCATTTCCAAACTAACACTTTTAATCACTCTTCAACTGAAAGTATCCAGTTACTGTCAATATCCTTAGCAGAAAGTATCCTTAGCTGTTTTACAATAGCAAACTGCTGTACATAGAGTGGTAGCAGAGTAGGTGCCAGGTTTAAACACGGTAAAACTTTCCTGACAAATGGAACAGAAGCAGATCTGGGCCCTGAACACTCTGTACAGGGCTATACCCTTAGAATCATAGAATTACTAAGGTTGGAAGATCACGTTAAGATCACCAAGTTCAACCATCAACCTAACACTAGCAAGTCCACTGCTAGACTGCATCCCTAAGTAGTATACATACATATCTCCAGAGATGGCAACTCCACCATTTTCTTGAGCAGCCTGTTCCAATGCCCAATCACTCTCTGTGATATTTTTTTCCCCTGATATCCAGCCTAAGCCTCCTGAAACACAACCTGATATAATGTAGGTTTTGCAGAGACCCTAGACTGAGCTTGTGGCATCTTCTCTTGCTTTTACACAGTAGCCAGTATGCCAGATCCTATAGGAAATATTTGAGGCTATACCAAATATTTGAAGGTAAATTATTTGGTAACATTTGCCTCTTGTCTTATTACCCCATGCTTCTGCTATTAGAAGCTGATTCTTCAAAATACCAAGTCACTCCAGTTTCAAATTCTCTGGTCTTGTAACTAGGGCAGAAATGTAACCAATTCTGATTCAAATGGATTCTGGTACTGCCAGCTCAGCTGCTTTTGCTTTGACAAATCCCTTCATTGTTCACCATTAGAAGATGTGCCATTACAACCTACACAGCATTATTTTCTCCTGCAAGTTCACTTTCTTCCATGTGTGTGAAGAAGTCTTGTCATAGAGGTGCTAAGGGCTATTTGGAGCTATTCACAGAATCATAGAATGGCCCGGGTTGCAAAGAACCACAATTATCATCCAGTTTCAACCCTTGCTCTCAAGGAGATCTTCCCCCAGTCTGTATAAATACCTGGGATTGCTCTGGTCCTAGTGCAGCACCCTGCACTTGGCCTTATTGAACCTCATTAGGTTTTCATGGGCCCACTTCTCCAGCCTGTCCAGGTCACTCTGGATGGCTTCCCTTCCTTCCAATGTATTGACCACACTGCTTGATGTCATCTGCAAACTTGCTGAGGGTGCGCTCGATGACAAAATGTATGTCATTGATGAAGATGTTGAAGAGCACTGGTCCCAAGACTGACCCTTGATGGGATCTGCTTATGACCAACCTCCACCCTGACACAGAACCATTGATCACAAACTGCTGCATCCAATAAACCAGTTCCTAATCCACTGAACTGCCCGTCTTTCAAATCCACGCCTGTCCTATTTAGAGAGAAGGATGTGGTGAGGGACCATGTCAAAGGCTATGCAGAAGTCCAGGTAGATGACATCTATTGCCCTTCCCTCGCCCACCAATGCCATCACTCCATAATAGAAACCCAACAGATTGGTCAGGCATGATCTGCCCTTGGTGAAGCCATGCTGGCTGTCTTAGATCACCTCTTTATCTCATATGGGCCCTAACAAAGCTTCTAGGAGGATCTGCTCCTTGATCTTCCCAGGCACAGATGTGAGGCTTACAGGTCTTCCTTTCTACCTTTCTTAAAAATGGGAGTAATATTTCCCTTTTTCCAGTCACCAGGGACTTCACCAGACAGCTATGATTTTTCAAATATGATGGAGAGTGGCTTGGCAACCAGTCAGCTATCTCTCTCAAAACCCTAGGATGGATATCATCCAGCCCCATGGATGATATACATTCATATACATTATGTATATATACATTCATATACATATTATGTATATATACATACATTCATATTCCATAACACTGTGGAAATTTATGATATAAAGAATAGAAATTGTAAAAGGTAATGTTTTGAGGTGCTCTGGGTGAAGTGGTTGTGATCTGAGATAGCATGGAAGTCACACAGTAAGTTGGTAGGTAGTATTTCAAGCCGAAAATGAGCCACTAGGATTGACACTGCATTAGAAGAAACGGTGGTTCTGAAATTTCAGTCTACCTTTACTGTCACAGCACCTCCTTTCAAAATCTGGAAGGTCAGGAACTTTACATGGACAAATATTCTATGACAGATATACTTCGCCCATTCTCTAGTGATCTCTACACAAAGGCTGAGGGGCTTTTAAACTCAAAAGCCAAGTTTTGCCTGAATAAAAATAAATCTTAACTATTAAAACAGAAAACTTGCAGCTACTCTGAAAAACCAAACTGAGATAGATAGACTGGGCACAATTCACCCTGCCCCATTGGGATCCAATAAAGCATCTTCCATTAATCTGTGCATACTCTTCGACCAGCTAGAAACATATTGGTCAATATAAAGCTTTCAGTTACCTCTTGAATCCTGGTGGATGCTCCCCAGAAATGCAGAGCTTAATGTCCCGTTGTATTTCCTTCCTGTTTTACACTATGGCTTCTGGCATCTCTTCTGAGGCCAGCACAATCTTCTCTCCTTCCTGTAGGTCCATCCAAATCTATTCAAAGACATTCACATGAAGTAAAATAGACTTAGTAGGGCTATTGTTGTCACCAGGTAATGTAGTCTATCTCATTGAGGGTACAGTGAAACTGCAAACTTGAGTCTTGCACCTCAAAGCACAGCTAGCCCAGGTCAACTTCTTCCAAGCTGGAGAGCTGGAGGGGTTTGGGATTTGAACTCAATTAAAAAGATACGTTTTTATCTGAGAAACAGCATCAAACACTGTACCCCGTTCTTCATAAAAACATAGAGAAATTTATGTTAATATTATGTTGCTAAAATCATGCCTTTATGTACTCTTGTATCTTTGATTACCAGATACAAAGGAGCAAAATATTGCAGGCAGGGTATACCATGAAGCAGAATAGTCCGAGAGACCAGAGCTTGATCAACATCTGACACGTTCCCAGGGGAGCCAAGTCCACCACTCAGGTGAAAATTGAGTGACTCAGAGCCATAAACTCTATGCTATTTACTCAGATTGATGTCAGAGCTTGCTTGTCTACCCTCATTTGTTTTTTGGGATCTATCACTTTCTGATTTCCTTCCTCTTCATCACATCCATGTGGCACATTCCAGGTTGAAGATAAGTGAACAAGCACTAAAGACTCTAGGTCTGACTCTGAAAAAAATTGAGAAAAAAATGTAATCTAAAAGCCACTGCTCAAGGGCTCTGTGAAGGAGGTGTTGAGCAGCTCCAAAATATAGTGTTCCAGGCTATTTTGGGTAATGAGGCACTGCCAGCTGGCATACAAGCTAGGTAATTTCACTCAAAGATGAGGAAAACTTAGCATAACAATGATGACTGTGTGTGGGAGGTGGCAAAGAAATAAAAAGGTTGCAAAATTCTGTAGTAGAATACAGATTTACCCAACTGCTTTGTCTTCAAGAAGCCATCATACAGTAACTTCTGTCTCCAGAAATTAATCTCAAATATTTCCGAGTACAGAGGTGGGGAAGACTGCTACATGCAAGATGTACCCAGACAGAAAATGGATAAAATTTCAGGTGAGATCAAGGACAAGTTGTCTGCACCCCACAGTGAAATTCAGTCTAGCTGTTCTCAGAAACAGATCCCTTAAACAAGAGCTACATTTTCAAAATGTCCGGAGTTGCGTGGAAAATTATCAGCTTATGTGATAAACTCACTGAATTGTTGAAGAAGAGAAAAGCTGTTGACAGATTTCAGCTCTTCCTTACAAGGAGTGTCAGGTTTCAGTGGATCAGATTCATGTGACAACATTATGAACTTTCAAAAATCACATGAATTTGATCCTACTGGAAATTGGCTAGGCACCACTGAGCTCAGGTAATTGTTTGCTTCCAATATAATGGCAGATGTCTGATTAAACTACTTGCAAGCCAAACCAGCATATCCTAGCTTTTTCTTTTCCTCAAAAGGGGGAACTCCATTATGCAGCACTTTTCAAGGAGCTATCTGTTTCTTGTGTGAAAACAAAGATACAGCACTGGGATCAAACTCATTCTTTAACCATGTCTGAGAGTCACATTCATTTTGAATAACCAGGATTAAAAATTTCAGGTCATCTAGAACAATGCATCCTTTTATTCATGAGAGTTGCAGTGGCTGAGTTGGCTGTAATTAACCTGATAATTCTGGCTCCTGGGGCAAGCAGAGAATCCTATTATTTTTTGCAGGTATGTGGCCTCATCTGAATGTGATTAACTGACTTTGCTGAGACATCTGCTATGGAGTTAATTTAGACCAACTGTAATTAATATTATATCACTGTGACTGTATTACTGGTAATTTGAAAATGTAGAAAGGGAGAGATGTTATGTAATGACAGAGGTGCCTGCACAACATCTATTAAGACGGTCAGAAGAGACGAGGAAAAATTTTGAACGCTGTGTCAGAGAGCTCCAGTACATTAGGATGGGACATTCTCCTGCTCCTTTACTAGATAGTGCATCACAAATAGAAGCTTACAAGCACTTTACACAAGTGAGAGCACACTTTAAATAGGTCAATACAGTTGAGGTGTAGGAAACAATATGCAAAGATCCACACAGTTGGTGAATTTTTGTAGGAGTCCAGGGCATGAGCCAAAGTTTTCAGGGCTTACTTGAGGAGGGAAAAAAAAAAGCAGAACTTGCAGTCTCTGACTGGTGATTTTTCTAAGATCTAATAAAACTGTCTGTTTTTGTCTTTGTATTTTTCATTAAGTAATACACTTCTTTAATGTCTTTTCACTTTAGAGCCCCTAGCTTGTTCAGAAGACTTCACTATCTCTGGGATGCTCAGAGGTCACTTGTAAAGGCAAAAGAGAAAATACTTGTTCTCTCTTTAATCTGTGGTTTATAATCATGGGTTTCTGCAATACCATCTGCCTATCTAGAGCACAGTTTTGCAAGAAAAAACAAAATGAATGGAAATCACAGAACAGTGAGATGATTTCTAGCAGATACATGGTCTGGCATTTATTGTAGTTAAAGGAACATGAAAGGGATTTATGGCTAACAGTGCCTGCCCTTTGTTGTAGTCTATCATAAAACAAGCTTACCTACAAAGCAAAATCTTGTTGTGAGGTCTGGCAAGTCATTTTAAAGACAGAAGGACTTCTGGGAATATTGTGCCAGTATTAGAGTACTGCTTGAAAAATGCTTCATCTGAAAGTGATCAGCATGGTAGCAGTGCTATTTCCTAGTGTTTACTTCATTCAGATGTAGGAAGAGTTTTCAGCCTGTCTCAACTGTTGTTTTCATACCATCAGCATGTTATACCCTCCACTTTAGCCTTATAAATATATATATGAAAATTGCAGTTGATTCAAATCTAAAGTGGACAGTATTTATTTTACTCCCCTTGCCAGTTTTATGCCTTATAAGTGGGCAGAGGAAAGGATTGCAAAACATTTGCTATGTGGTCTAGCAGAGCTGTGGCTTTCTGGGACAGAGATACTTTACACTCCTGTACGAATTATACGGCCTGCTACCTCTTGTGCAATCAATGTATGTTGTCATTGGACTGGTGCTTTATGGAAAGTGTAACTGTTCTGCTACTTGATTTTGCATGGTCTTCAAGTGAGATAGTTAAATAAAACTTTGTGGTTCTTGGCTTGCTTCTGACTTCATTTTTTATTTTTATTTTTTGAAGTAAAACTTTATGGACATCAGTGATCTGCTTTAGGGTAGGTAGAGACACTGATAACTTTTCTGAGGCTCATAGCTTCAGAACTAGAACTTCTGTGTTCATTACCACATACCTGTGGTTCTCACCTGACCTTCTATCAGTAAGTACAAAACATATCACCTTAAACTCTATTTACAGTTATATGTAGATGGTGGTATATAATTTTTCTCTGATTTTCTTCTCTGCGAAACTTCTCTGAGCATTGACTTATATGTGTCTGTCGTAACTCTGTCACAGATTTGTGGTATGCTTCAAGGGGTGAAATAATCACTATGTTTTTCCAGATAGCCGACATCTGTTTGTAGCCCAGAACATACAATTCTTTCAAACACTAGTCAATGAACTCATCATTCAATGCAGGGCAGAATCAGTAGATGCAAAGTTTGGGGCAAAACCGGAGAGCAAGAGTTAAGACCTGGCTTCCTGGCAAAAATCTTCTCTGTAGTGCTGAAATAATACTTCAGAGGAGTAATTACGTGGGAAGTGAGGATGACCAACACAGCCTCCCATCCATCTGAAGCCTCATAATGACAGATTTATGTTGCTGAGTACTGTAAGAGCCATAACAATAGGGAGAGTGGTTCAGTAGGGGAACATGTCTGGATCCTGTAATTGTTCCAATGTGGAATTTACTTAGGTGAAATACTTGGGATTATCAACCACTGGGGTCTGTAAAAACCCCACTCTCATACACATTCTTCGAGAGTTACTGTGCCCAAAAAGCTCTATAGTTAGTCTGGTCAACATCTTTCCTCTTTTTTGCTGTATCGCTGTTTGCTGTCAACGGAATTCCCTTTTGACCTAAACCTGCCTTGAATAGTGTGACTTGCAGATATAACAATTTATTGTGCAGAAAAAGAAATAATGCTGAAGAAGCAAATCAACAACTAGCTGGACAAAACTTAATATAACTTGATAACTTGATATCAAGTCTGATTCTTAATGCTACAATCATGTTAAAAATGCAAGGTACATGACATTAGCCTGATGTCAGGGACTAACTTATCACTGCCTCAACTAGAGTGCCCTAGGCTTATCTACTTTTGCTTTGAAAACCTGTTACCATGCTGTAAGTCTTAACAGCATCACTGTTTTATATACACCAGGATGTGCTCTGGTAGAGGCTCTGTCTCATCCTGAGATGCAAAATTTATAATCTGCTCCTTTCATTGCATGCACTCTCCTCTCACTTTCTCCTCACATAGCTGAGACCAGTAAGCCTAGCTTTCTGCAGAGTCCAGAGGGAGGTATGGGAAGGGAACTGTGTAGTGAGACAGTAAAGACTTGTAGATTATGCTGAACTTAAGTTTTCTGTTCTGTATCTGAGGAAAGCAGCTCTCAGAGATTATTGCCTTCATCAGACATTAATGGCTGAAGATGTACAGTGCAATATGATTGCTTTGTGTTTACTCTGTGGTTCTTAAAATCCATTTCATGTTCACATTAATGATGATGTGTGTGTGAGAGAGTGGGGTGGGCTAACTGGGCCACCTGTCAACCATTAATCTAGGGTAAAATGCAAATCAGATTAAGTAATTACCACAGACTAAATTGGAATATTCAGCCCTCGTAAAACATTGTGTAACTGTTCCTCATTCTTGTGAAGTCCTGCTGCTTCTAGCTAGATTTCTTCCAGCAGCTGCGGGCTGTAACATTGTCTATTATAGTATGGGAAAACACTGAGAACAATGTGCCTGCTACTCTTGAGCATCATCTCTGTGCAATAACAGAGATTTTAGTTTTATGGTTCAGTGATTACTTCTATGAGACAAGGTCATTCTGGAAACTTCAGCAGAAGGCAATGTTTAGAAATTTATAACAGAGCACAGAGTTCTCTTCTGAGCTTCAGGTCCACTGTGCTAAGCCATTCTGGTGCCAAAATGGTTACATACAGTGAGATTGTGATCTCAAGGTCAAAATTCTAACAATGGTTGTGGCAGAAACAAGATTTTGGGAGTACAGCATGCTGGCTTGTGTTCAGTCTTTCACTGTATTGCAAACAAAGAGAACTAGTGAATCTATATCAAATTAAAAGACTACTCTGGTATAGCATTGTGCACGGGTTAGACTTGGCTTCATATGGATGTCCAAGGAAAAAAAAATTTCACAGAACTATACAAGGGTTTGAATTGGAAGGGATCTTAAAGGTCATCCATATCCAACCCCCTTACCATTGCCCAGAAGGTCTCTGACTAGGTCAGATTAGTCTAGGTTCCATCTAGCCTGGCCTTGATCATCTACCTCTTCCTGGGAGGAAGCATCAACAATCTCTTCAGATCACCTCTTCTAGCCACCAGTCAGAGTAAATAATTTTTTTCCTTATACCTATTCTAAATCTACTATTTTAATTCAAAACTGATACCCCTTGCTGTATAACTACACATCCTCCTCCTCTTTCTTTTAGGCCCCCTTTATGCACTAGAAGGACATCGTAAGGATTCCTCAGAGTCTTCTCTTCTCTAGACTGAACAACTCTCTCAACCTCTCTTCAAAGAAAGGAACTCCATTCCAGCCCCTGATAATTTTTGTGAACCTCCACTGGACCTGCACTAACAGGTCAATTCCTTTCTTGTGCTGGGGGCCCCAGATCTGGATTCACTACTCCATGATGAGGTCTCATGAAAAAAGAGTAGAGAGGAAGAATCATTCCTCCTTGACCTTCTGGCCATAATTCTTTTGGTCTCAAAGATCAAGATCACTCTAGGTGGCATTTCTTCCTCTCTGAAGCATCAACTGCACTACCTAGTTTGGTGTCATGTGCAGACTTGCTAAGGGTGCACTCAATCCTACTGTCCATGTCATTCAATGAGAATAATCCTAGAATCATATAACAGTTTGGGTTGAAAGGGACCTTTGAGTCCATCTAGTTCCAACCCCCCTGCTATAGGCAGGAATATCTTCCACTAGACCAGGTTGCTCAAAGCCCCATCCAGCCTGGCCTTGAATGCTTCCAGGGAGGAGATGTCCACAGCCTCACTGTACAACCAGTTCCGGTGTCTCACCACCCTCACAGTAAAGAATGTCTTCCTCATGTCTAATCTAAATTTACCCTTTTCCAGTTTTAAACCATCTATCCTCATCCTGTTGCTACCTGCCCTTATAAAAAGTCCCTTCCCAGCTTTCCCATAGGCCCCCTTCAGATACTGGAAGGCTGCTATAAAGTCCCCTCCAAGAGCCTTCTTCAGGCTGAAGAGCCCAAGCTGTCTCAGCCTGTCCTCTTAGTGGAGATGCTCCAGCCCTCTGATCATCTTAGTGGCCCCGCTCTGGATTCACTCCAACAACACGTCTTTCTTGCACTGGGGACTCCAGAACTGCGGTTGAGACTCCATGTGGGGTCTCACAAGAGCAGAGAAGAGGGGCAGAATCTCTTCCCTTGACCTGCTGGTCACACTTGTCTTGATGCAACCCAGGACTGCAAGTGCAATGAATAACGAATAGTACCAGTCCCAGTACTGTACTCTGAAGGACTGTATGCTTTGCTGGCCTCCACCTGGACATCAAGCTGTTGACTGAAACTCTTTGGATGTAGCCAACCAAGATGTTCCTTATCCACTAAACAGTCCATTCATCAAATACTGGCCTTTTAGGAAAAAAGGCATTTAGGGAAAAAGATTTTGTGTGGGACCGTATCAAAAGATTAACGGAAGACAAAAAGATGTCATCCATTGTTTACCAGTGCTGTAGAAGACCACCAGATTTATTTACTCTTTGAGAATTCATGTTGCTGTCTCCAGTCATCTCCCTGTCTCCCGCATGCTTTTACATGGTTTGCAGGAAGACCCACTCTGTGATTTTCAAAGGTTTAAAGGTGAGACTCACCATTTTGTACTTACTCAATTCCTTTCGTCCTTTTACAAATGAGAGTAATGTTTGTTCTTTTCCAGTCACTGAAACATTCACCCGGCTGTCACAATTTTCCAAACACATTGACTAGAATCTTAGTAGCTTCACCTGCCAATTCCTTCAAGATCTTGAAATGCATCTCACAGGGTCTCAAGGCCTTTGAACTTTTAAATTTGTCAGATAGTCTCAAAAGAGGTTTTCTACCATACTGAGTAGGTTTTAAATCTCCCAGTTCCTGCCTTGAGTTTCTGTGGCTTGGGAAGTATGCAAAGTGTAACTGCTGGCAAAGACAGAGGTGAAAAAGCTAGCTACCTCAGCCTTCTACATGCTTGTTGTAGCCATATTTCCTGTCTCACTCACTGAAACAGTACAGTTTCTTTTATCTTACTTTGCTATCTTATGAACCTATGGAACCTCTTTTTATTCTTTGCATCCCTATCCAAGTTTAGATCTATCTGTGCTTTGTTTTTTTCTAATCTGATCCCTATAGTCCTGTACCTCATCCATGTAATCTTCCCAGGATATATATTCCTTCTTCCACTGCATTTTCTTTTTGTGTTTTAGTTTGGTTAAGAAGGCAAACACTGCCATACTGGTCTCATGCTCTCCTTGCCTGATTTCTTGTAATTGAGAGCTCTTGTTCCCTAAGAAATGACACTTCTTCATGCTATTATATACCATTATCAGACAGAAAAAACAGCCACGTCTTAATATGGGTCACTCTGAACATCTAGTGAAGGACTACCAAGACGATGCAACATCTCTGTTCTGAGGAAAGGCTGGGATTCATGTGACTCTTGATCCTGGAGCAGAGAAGGCTAGGGGGAATTTCATCAATATATATAGAGATATCTCAACAGAGTTTTCTAAGAACACAGCAGCCAGGCTGTTTTCAGAGATGCTTTTTGACAAGGTGAAGAGTGTGCAGGTGACTGAGCACTGCACGGGTTGCCTAAAGAGGTTGTGGAGTCTCCCTTTTGGAGATCTTCTAAAGCTGTTTGGACATGGTCCTAGGCAACTTGCTCTAGATGTTTGACCGGAGCAAAATGGCTGTTACAGGTTTCTTCCAAGCCCAGTCATTCTCTGATTCTATGAACGTGATTGCATTTTGCATTGCATTAGGATACTTTAAAGTTAGTAGGAACAGATTATTGCTACTCTGATAGGATTTTGGGTAGTGTGTCTTGCTTGCGTTTTACTGAGAGCTGGGACAGAAACCTCTGAGTTAATTTTCAATGCAAAGGGTAATTGTTTTGCAACAGAACATTTAGAGAAAACATAAAGCAGAGATACATCTCCTACTAGCTGCTAATTAGCAAAAGTGCTGCTGATAAAAAATTATTAGACTTATTATTTACTACAAATGAATGTAATTCCCTCTATGCCTTGCAGAAATGGCATTATCTATGTCAATCTCTAGCTTAAGACAACTGTATCATAGTCACAGGTCCTCTTTACTAATTTAAGTCCAAGAATAGGTGTATGCTTTCAATGATATATACAAATTACTCATGCTTGAATCAAGATTTTTAAGGCTTAATCTATAAGAAATACTTTACCACTCAAGGAAAGTGTAAAATAAAAGAATGGAATCGCAATGCAAAGGAAAACTGAATCTTTACAGCCAAAGCTGGGACAGTAAAATTGATTTTATTGTTTTGTATTTCAGTAATTCCTGTAAGACAAAAATAAATTGATTACTCATATGTGTTTACACACAGTTCCAAGAGGTCAGGATACACTCTTCCATGTGCCACAGATGAGTGAAAGTCATACTTTGGAGGTCTGTTTGCAATGTGAGCAGCTGTACACAGAAAATAAAGTGTGTGACTCTCATTCAGCGTCAACCCACAGGAACCATTAACCTGGAGGATCTTCAGAAGAGACTTCAAGCAGGCAACCTCTTTATTATGTATAAATCATGCAGTGGCTTGGCTCTAGGGAAATTCATTCAAAGCAGAGCAGCTTGGAGGAGAAGATATGTGTATGCATATCTGTAACAAGTGCAAAACATTTGCTTTCTGTCTGTATTCAGCAAGCAGCTGCAGATTCCTTGCGGCACAAAAAAAATGCTCTATTTATATCCAGCAACAATGCTAGTGAGCTCCGGAATTTGCTGGAGCATTCTGGCAATATGAAAACAAAGTTGTTTATTCAACGGCTGAAGGAAGATGTGAAAATGGGAGTTTTCACTGACTCATCACCATCAGAGGGATCATTGTGAAACTAAATTTTTCTCCTAAACTACTATTTCTGCACAAACAACTTATTTGCAATCATGAAGATAAGAGTCTTAGCAGAAATAGGTCCTTCTGTTATTAAAAAGTTACCTTCTTTATTGTAGATCTACTTTTCACAAAGTATTTGAATAAATACTTCATCTCTTCATACTATTTGAAAAGAATGACTGCTATATTAACTTTTCTTTATATATCATTCTCTAATACAGTATGCATTTTATATTAGTACAACAAGGCAACCATAATTAAAAATTCTACACTAAAAAGAGCGTGGCCAGCAGGTCGAGGGAGGTGATCCTCCCCCTCTACTCTGCCCTGGTGAGGCCTCATCTGGAGTACTGTGTCCAGTTCTGGGCTCCCCAGTACAAAAAAGACAGGGATCTCTTGGAAAGAGTCCAGCGGAGGGCCACAAAGATGGTGAAGGGCCTGGAGCATCTCTCCTATGAGGAAAGGCTGAGTGAACTGGGTCTGTTTGGCCTTGAGAAAAGAAGACTGAGAAGGAACCTGATCCAAGTTTATAAATATCTGAGGTGTGGGGGGCAGAATGGCGAGGCCAGACTGTTTTCAGTGGTGAGTGGAGACAGGACAAGGGGAAACGGCCAGAAACTGCAGCATAGGAAGTTCCTCACAAATGTGTGCAAGAACTTCTTTACAGTGAGGTGACGGAGCACTGGAACAGGCTGCCCAGGGAGGTGGTGGAGTCTCCTTCTCTGGAGATGTTCAAGACCTGCCTGGATGCCGACCTGTGCGACCTGCTGTAGGGAACCTGCTTTGGCAGGGGGGTTGGACTCGATGATCTCTGGACGTCCCTTCCAGCCCCTACAATTCTGTGATTCTGTGATAATTACGAACCTGTTCTACTGCCTTCACATATTTTGCTTTTAATTTCAGTGTAATTTTCAGCCTGAAACAGGTATCAGTGGATTTCTCTTGTGACATCTTAGATCAAATTTGCATACTCTTAATACTTTCAGGGAAAGATCAGTACTAATAGCAATTTCTTGCTCTACAAATACATGTAGAATATATACTGTTCATCAGGTAAGTTGTCAGGCCTTCTAGCTGCACCCTGATTTTTGACCTCCATTCCCTGTCCATTTATTTTTTTTAATTTTCCCTTCTTAACTTCCCTTAACTTTTTCCAATTTTGCCTTCTTTTGTGAATAGACACAGTCCTTGATGGGTACATCTTGGGCTGTGCTGCAGATCTCATTCTCTAAACTGTTGTAGACTTCTTTGCTCTGGGAGGGAAGATGAGCTATGCCTGGAGAAGACAGGAGACCACAGTGCAGAGGGGCACTGTGACAAAGCATTTTATCTGAAAGTGAATTTTGCTCTTGCTGTAACTCTTTTTTATCTTTTGAATGAATGCCAAGCACTTTGAGAACATGGTGATTAAGTTATCAGGACATTTTTGTAACTATTTCTGAAATAAAGGAATTTTTTATTTAGAGACATCAGAAATGATGGAAATTCATCAGCAGTAGCCTATGAACAAGATATCAGAAAGTTTATTTGAAGAGTTGGAGTTATTTTATTACTGAATTAAGTGAGGATAAAAGCCTGGCAGAAGATGAAAAGACTCATTTCTAAGAAACTGGTTTTATGAGCCTGTTCCCAGATTTATTTTTAAACTTTCCTGGAGCTCATTTTCTAGTTGAAGAAAACAACAAGATAATTTGGTGGAGAATATACCTTTTCTATATTTTTTTTTTTCAAACAACTTTACATTTATATTTCAAAGCAATGACTCTAACTTAGTTTGTCCTTAACAAGTATGTCCAACTAACAACTGACTTCTTCATGATGCAGACCCTGTCTGAATGTAACCTACGCTTTGAATGTTTAGACCTAGCCTTTCATTCCCATGGCTCAATCTGTCTTTTGCTGCCTAGTCATATTTGTGACAACACTTCCAGTTTCCATTCTACGCCTATATATATTCTTCAAAGATTTTCCATGAAAGGTACTCCCAAACACTGTAAAATCAAGACAGATTATATCCAGCCAGTTTACTGAATCTGTTTCTATCACAAGTCGCAAGTTTCCTTCATGGAAATTATGCTGGCCTTTGTTTCAAGTCATTTTACACCAATTCATAAGATTTCACCCTGAGTGCCTGTGCAGTGCATAAACTTCAATAACCTAGAAATATATCCTTTGTATTTAGAAAGGGAAAGGAGATGACACTTATCTAGTTTCATGGAAACACATTCAGCAATATTATTTTCATTAACTGGAATATCAAATCTATTTAATAGCTATTGTAAATTTAAGGGAGACTAACAAATTAAAAGTTCTTTTTAAAAAGGAGTTCTTTGCTCTGAAAATGACAAAAAATAAATACAAATTTAAGAATCTTAAATTTGACTCCTGGTAACTTCTATGATTAGAGTTACACAAACGGGTGGAGAATCAAAGTTCAAAGAGAAGTGTAAGTCCTGGCTAATTCATTAGCAAAGACAAAGTAGTTGATACCCTTTGTGCAAGAAATGCTACCTAGAAACTTTTACACAGCCCCACCTTCATTGGAGATGAAGATGTTATGATTACGAAAAGAGATAGAATCTCTTTCAAAGCCTCTGTAACTTTTCTGAAAGACAAATACAAATAGGTAAACTCTGGAACTGACTGTAAGATGTTGTCATGTTGACCAAATATACAAAAGAGTTTATAAACAAGTAGACTGAATTACTGGAACTACTAGACCTTCTAATTAAAGAGGACTAGGTTATATCAATAATAAATGTGATCTGAGAATGTATACTGAGTGGAAGATTAGGGTTTTTTTTCATTTTATGCAGAGCATCTGCTACAGCATGTTGAAAGGGAGGTACTAGGCAGATCATTACTTCACCAGTAATTTATTATGCTATTCCATACAACTGATAATGAACTATTTGAAATGGGCAAAGTGGAAACAGAAAGAAAATCTACTTTATTGCTTTTAAAAACTTAGAAAACAATCCAAATCCTACAAAAAATTCTCCTTAATGAACAATTCTTGTTGTGTGCCATAGTAGTGCTTCCAAAGTGAGTGCTTGAATTACTGAATTGCATGTTTGGTTTTGCATTTTATTTACAGAAGAATACATTGCAAGCAAAGGCTCGCTGAGCATAGATGATATTAAGACAAATAATTATAGTACTGCCAACGAAAGGTTTTTCTGAAAAAGAGACAAATGTAATCAAAAGAATGAAACCCAGATTTAAAAAATTTCAAAATCCACAGAAGCACTTACATTTAAAGTGTAGGTACCATGGAAGTTAAAACTTAGCAGATTTTGAGGAATAAACTTTTAAATATTTGTTATATTTTAACTAGTTCTTTCAAGAAATGTATTGCAAGCTGCAGAATGTATCTCAATTTATGTGACCTTCAATTGTAAAATCATCTCTGTCCATTATGAGGAGCTCAGATCAGATATACCACTAGCTAATGTGAAATTTATTTGCTAACTCATTGCTCACTTCAAATATTCCAGCCTGGACTGAAACGAGGCTCGTCTACATGTATGCAAGGATGTGGGAGGGTTCTGCTTAGAAAGATGGACTGAAGTAGAGCAGATTTTGTCCCGTAAGATACTTCTTCAAATTTGAGAAATTAAATATGCTGAGAAACTGATATTTATTTTCCGTTCAGCTCTAGGTGTCAGCAAAACCTTAGGAAGCTGGCTCACTGCTGAGTCTTCTATATGCACAGCATGTTAAATGTCTCACCAGATGTTCACTTGCATGATAATCACTAGGTAATGTACTGAAGTCTGTGGAATCTTTTTGTTGTTCACCCCTATATGTTTGTTCTCTGCCATCCCATGTCCAAGCAGCTCAGTGCTTTTTGATGTATATACTTCCAGTTTCTGTGCTCTGGTCACAGGAGACCTCTTTTTAACTCAGGACTAATTATTAATTGCTCCTTTCTGCTAGAGGAAGTCTGATACTTGCTAGCTCACCAGAGCTGGCACTACCTCTCTCCTCCTGGGCCCCCTCTGTAGACCAGGTAGAAGAAGGTATTTAAAAGTTTTCCACATTTTTCCAAATATGTTCTAATTATCAACATTTGTGAGACAATATATCAATGCATAATAGCCTCAGCTGTATGATTTGGTTAAAGGCAAATACTGGTAGAAATTACGAATCACTGGTCCCTAAGCATTCTCCCTTGTTGCTTTAGCATTTGTGAAAAATATACAGCTTGCACTTTGTTCATGTGAACAGCTTTGCATGAAGCTGTTCATTCTGTAAAGTTAGCTGTATTTCTGGTTATTATATCTGCTGCTCACCAAAAACTAAGCCTGCACAATAGGGTATATTCTTGAATTCATTCAAGGGCACTGATACAATATCTTACAGACATATTATTATGTTTGTTAAATGGTGAAAAGAGTGTTAGAATTTTTTTTTTCACAGAGCAATTGCTAACAAGCCTTAGAGTTACTAGAGGTCAGTAAATGGATGACAGATGAAACAAGGCTGAATGTCCTCAGAAAGCCATGCTAAGGATGTGGGAAATGTCAGATTATAAAACAACAATATAGAATCATAGAATTCTTGGAGTTGGAAGGCATCTAGTCCAACTCTCCTGCAATGAACAGAGAAATTTACATCTAGAACGGGTTGCTCAGGGCCTGATCCAGCCTTGCCTTGAAAGTTTCTGAGGATGGGGTATCCACCACTACTCTGGGCAACATGTTCCTCACAAACTTCACTATAAAAGACTTTTTCCTTATGTCTAACCCAAATCTTCACTCCTTAAGTTTGAAGCCATTTCCCCTTGTTCTATCACCACATACCCTGCTAGTGAGCCTGTCCCATTCTTCCCTTTAGCTCTCCTTTAGATACTGAAAAGCCACTATCAGGTCACTTTGTAGCTTTCTCTTCTCCAGACCAAACAGCCCCAGCTCTCTCAGCCTGCCCTCCTAGGAGAGGAGTTCCATCCCTTGGATCATTTTTATGTCCCTCCTCAGGACACACTCCAACAGGTCCATGTCTCTCCTGTACTGAGGAAGGACTCCACATCTGGTTGCAGTACTCCATGTGAAGCTTCATCAGCGCAGAGCAGAGGGGCAGGATCACCTCCTTGCTCTGCTGGCCATGCTTCTTTTGAGGCAGTCCGGGATACAGTTGGCTTTCTGGGCTGTGAGGCCACATTGATGGCTCATGTCCAACATGCCATCTGCCAATATCCCCAGGTCTTTTTTGGCAGGGCTCTGCTCAATCCTTTAATCCCTCAGCTTTTATCAGTAGTGGATGTTGCCTTAACTCAGACGCAAGTCCATGCACTTGGTTTTGTTGAACATCTTGATGCTCATCTAGGCCCACTTCTCAAGACTGTCTGTGTCCCTCTGGATGGCATCCCATCCCTCTGGTGTGTTGACCACACCCCACATCTTGGTGTCATCAGCAAACATGCTGAGGGTGCACCCAACTCCACCATCAATGTCACTGATGAAGGCATTAATGAGTATTGGTCCCAGCACTGACCCATGTGGGACACCATTGTTACCAGTTTCATCCTGACACTGAGCCACTGATCACCACTCTCTGGACTTCATCCTGCGGCCAGTTCTTTGTCCACTGAACAGTCCACTTCACAAATCCATATCTTTCCAATTGGAAGAGAAGGATGTTGTGAGATACCGTGTCAAAAACCTTGCTGAAGTCCAGATAGATTACATCTATGGCTCTTCCCTTGTCCACTGAAGCAGCTGTACTATCACAGAAGGCCACTATGCAGGTCAAATGGGATTTACCCTGTGTAAAGCCATGCTGGTTCTCTCCTGTATCATCTCCCTGTCTTCCATGTGCCTTAGCATAGCTTCCAAGAGGATCAGCTCCATGATCTTTCCCAGCACAGAGATGAGACTGACAGGTCAGTAGTTCCCAAGGTTATCTGATCAGATGCAAATTTGACATGGGAGGAAGATCACAGAGATGGTAAAAGGAAACCATATGATATGTGAGATGAGTAACAGGTCTTTAGCAGTGTATTACACTACAGAACTAGGTTCTGATTATTGGTGGTGGCTGGAAATCATGGCACAGATTTGTAATTCAACAGTTGTTATGGGGAAAGGGAGGAGGAAACTATGCAGATAAATCATGTTCTTATTTAATCACCTTGGGCTTACAATCACTGATGACAGAAGTGAATCTTCCTTTCTTTCTTATGCCTTTCTTTATTACCTGCCAGTGCGGGTAACAATTCAAAGTCATTTAGCCCACCTTCTATCAACAGATTGTGACATTTTGTGTCATCAGTTCAATTTAGAATACACCATTCTGATGCTCATTTTGTGGACAACTAATTTCTAAAGCTATTTAATGTAAGGGACTGAGAGCACGGAAAGACAGATGCACTCCTTGTTCTGCTTTAAGAGCAAGAAGGTCAAGTAAGCCAAAACTGGGTCAATTGCATCCCATTCAGATAAGGCCCTTCTTTTGCTCTCTCAAGAGAAGGAAGAAAATGTACTCATCTTTCAGAAAATGATATTTTTGTGAGCAGTGTTCCACTGTGGAGTATAATCTTGACATTTTCTCTGCTATTGCTGCTTGCTACATTGATTATCCTATATATGTGCTGCAAAAAAAATTTAACAACCCTTCCTTTAGAGTCTGCCTAATACAGGTATTGCAGTTAAATCTCATTAAATCTCATCTCATCTCATTAAATCTTACATCTCAAGTTAGATGTAAGAAGTTGGTAGGGGGTTGGGGTATGATTTTTCTCTGTACTGTCAAACATTCTTCGCTCTGACGTTCTCTGAAAGTGGAACATTTGTAAACAATTCTTGTTTGTCCAGCTCTTCTTAGTCCTATAAAAGCAAGTTGCTGCCTTTTTTATGGAAAGAGGCTTACCTGGTTTTTCTTGAAAGGATCTCCAGAGTCCACACAGCTTTTGCATCCAAATAGCTCACACAAAAAAGGGAATAATTTTTTCTAGAGCCTTTAAAGCATGAACCACGGATTTCATCTATGACTTTAGGTACTCCACAAGAGAAGAACTAAGCCTCAGTAACACAGGGAAAAGGATACTTTATTAATTGCATGTGTTTCAAACAAATGAAGAAAATGTCAGTTCAAAGCCAGTGCTTGTTTAACACATAGGACCTGCAAATGGATAATGAGAAAAATTCAAGATGTGAATATTTCAATTTCTTGAAATGAAAGGAAACAATCTTACATTTTAGCACTGTCACAGGAGTTAAACTGATATATACTTGAATACTTTCAACACAGAAAGATTATGTGTGATTAATGTTGGAGATTTTTGTCTGAATGCTGTTTTGTTATGTATAACTTCTATTTTTGCAGTGGAAAAATAAGTAGAAAAACAATTTACAGATGAAGTAAATTCATTGAGGAAAAGAGAGAAGAGGAGAGGAGAGGAGAGGAGAGGAGAGGAGAG